>NW_015505610.1:1470961-1521975 GCF_001515645.1 Sinocyclocheilus grahami | reverse complement strand
GGCCGGGGGGTACTCCCGAGACTGCGCTCTACTCCTCCCCTCCCCCCTGCGGGGGAGCCGATCACGGCGGCCGCGGCGTACCTGGAGGTAAGGACAGACAGACGAGGCGAGAGAAAAGGAGACGGAAGGATGAGGAGAGACAGATACGAGAGAGAGAAAAAATAAATAAATAAATTATCAGTCCGGTTCCCGGACACACTGCCACTTGGTCCTCAACCGGCTGAGAGGCTCTCACTCGCAGTGCCATGCGATGGTACTGGACATCGTTGGTGGTCGGCCCACTGCTCCTCCGCCTCCTGGCGGATGGTGATGGCTCCTCCTATTGAGGGCAGCCGGCAGCGAGTCCCCCGTTCCCTGCTCCTCCCCAGTCATGGCGGACGGCAGCAGGCTCCGGCCTCCTGGCGAACGGGGCCGACTCCTCCGCTCCTTCTCGGACGGCAGCCACCCCTCCTCGACCCAGGAGCGCGGCAGCGAGCTCTCCGTCCCACCTCGTCTTCCGTCGTTCCAGCACCACTGCCTCGGGCAGCCACCGGCGGTTTCTCCACTTGTTCCTGCTGCCCGATCTCCTCAGCACCGCGATCCCCCTCAGCAGCGAGAGCTCTCTGACAGCGTGTCCTTTCTTCCTCCCGGGTTTCGGCACCAATGTAACAACGTTTGTAGATCGGGAAGAAGGAGGCGGGAAACGGTGAACACTTAAACAAAACTTTAATAATAAAATAAACACAAAACAGCGCGACAGCCCCTCGCGAACGACTGTCGTGCACAAACAGGCTCAGCACCGCGATCCCCCTCAGCAGCGAGAGCTCTCTGACAGCGTGTCCTTTCTTCCTCCCGGGTTTCGGCACCAATGTAACAACGTTTGTAGATCGGGAAGGAGGCGGGAAACGGCGAACACTTAAACAAAACTTTAATAATAAAATAAACACAAAACAGCGCGACAGCCCCTCGCGAACGACTGTCGTGCACAAACAGGACCAAAACACAAAATAAAATCCAGGCCTGGTCCTCTCGCGTCTTTCACACTCACGTCGTAACTCCTCCTTTTATCCTTCCGGAGCTCCTCCGTGGGACTCGAGACCGGTGAGTGATGCAGGTGTCGTTCATTATCAATAACTCCACCGGCCTCGCTCCTTTCCCACAGCTCTCGGCCCTGCCCCCACTCGTCACAGTATGTAATTATCAAAAATGACTTCCACAGAAATACAGCAGATTGTTGCACTTCAACCTTTTCAAGTATTGTGTATTGTGCTTGGATATATTCTTCCGGAGCTCCTCCGTGGGACTCGAGACCGGTGAGTGATGCAGGTGTCGTTCATTATCAATAACTCCACCGGCCTCGCTCCTTTCCCACGGCTCTCGGCCCCGCCCCCACTCGTCACAGTATGTAATTATCAAAAATGACTTCCACAGAAATACAGCAGAACGTTGCACTTCAACCTTTTCAAGTATTGTGTATTGTGCTTGGATATATTTGTCAGCATCAATTTTTAGCTGTTATTATGTTCAGAGTGTCTATTTACACTAAGTGCAAATAGCCCGCCTTGTTGGCAGAGGCTATTTACACTAGCTCCACCCACAAACGTGTGATAGGTATGGTCAACACTATAAAAGACGGCCGACAAGCGTCAGCTTTAGTGGCGTAGATGGTAAAGCACGTACCGTAACCATAGTCTTTTTGACACGATCGACACGGGTTTGAATTCCGCCTTTTACCGAACTTTTTTTTCTCTATTTTCAAATCTCATATCACATTGCAAAGGCATTTATTTTCAATACAAATTAAGGAAATAATCCAAAAGTTGAAAATAAAGTATCGGGTAGGGTTAGGGTAGGTGTATAGAAAGGGCTTTATTGTCCCAATAAGGTGGCATCCATTTAATAATTTGAATTAAAATTATAATTTACACTCAATACGTTATTACTGCATACTGTTTTATAATGTACTATAATACGGAGGTGCAGATAATTGCCACTATTTGCAATAAGTAGTATAAATAGCAGAAAATCCTGCTATTTTAAGAGTGTAAATAGAATCTATCACTATTTGCACTTAGTGTAAATAGCATGTATCGCTAAGAAAATATGCTATTTTCACTTAGTGTAAATAGCCGCTGCCTATTATGTTTTAGTTGCAATAAACCAAAATGTGTTAGTGCTTTTTATTTCTTAAAAAGCACAGTCTGATAGATATTTCTAGTTATTTTCCCAATAGTAAAGAATGACTAATATGATGGACAGGATTTGTAGTCCTTACCACTAGTATATGACAAGTTGCTATTTTTCATTCATTCATTCATTAAATTAAATGAACATATTTCAACTGTTTTCTTGCTCACTGTTATATGAATGTCACAAAATAAATAAATAAATATTTGTACTAATTTAAATGCATTTTATATGTAGATTTTATAGCTTTACCCTGGTCTTAAACCTTCTTAAACTATGAAAATCCATTATAGCAATTTGAATACAAAACTTGAGAAATGTGATGTATGAAGACAAAGACATAACAAGGTAAATGTCACTTCAACAACAACAGAATATGTTTATTGTTAAGATTTTTACATTAAACAGCCTTGCGCTGACAGCTGCCATTTATTTGGGTGAATATTTCGTATACAAACATGTTACTTGTGCTTTCACACTAGCACTTTTGGTGCGGTACGTTTGAATGATGTGAACGCTGTCTTCCGAACTCGGGTGCACAAAGGGGTGGTCTGGGGTACGGGTCAAGTGAACTCCAGTACGGTTTGCTGCTGATATGAATGCAATCATACCAAATTGCGGAAGTGAACCGCTATTAATGACTTATTATTTGATCAATCGAACTCGGGTTCGGATCAGGCAATCGAACCAAGTGTGAAAGCACCCTTAAACATTGAGTTAACTAACTAAATACAATTTGATTGCATTTATCATGGTCCGGGGGGCAGGCCTCAGTTCCCATCATCTCACAACCTGTTGATTGGTGGTTATCTTACGTTTGCAAGTTAATACATTACACATATCCATGCATGTGTTTAATGTATACATATATGCTTGTCTTCGTGTCTGATGTTTTAGTGTTTTTTTTATGCCGTGTGTCTCACCTCATGCGAGCATGAATGTACACACAGTGTGTGTTGGTTGTTTGTGTGTGTGCTGATGAACTCAGTTGGAGATTGAGTCCTCAGGGAACAGCTCTTGTTAATAATTCAGACGTGGCTTATTATCAAGGAAATGCAGATTTCATCTTAATTGCAGGCAGTCTGTTCTGCTCAGTATCTCATGAAAGCATAGATGCCTAAATGTTCAGCTCTGCACACACATGAAACAGCCTCCTAATCTTCATGTAGCTTTCAGAGGCAGTATAAAATAACTCCCTCGCAGAGACAAATGGATGTCAATTGTTAAAAACGTCTAACAAGTCACAAGCCATTGTGAAGTTTGGTGTAGTGTAATTTTCGCACTTTAAAGATCATGTATACAATTTTCTGCATGTTAAAATACTTCCTCCTTTCCAGGTTTATTGTGCCAGTTTATTAATGCCATGACTTGAGAGTTAGAAGATGAGGAGGTAGGCGTGTTTGAGAAACCTGTTTGGATACAATTATATTAAAAAAAAATACTGTACAAATATGGTGATGATGTTTCAGGAACATGTTGATATTGATATAGTTTTAAAATCATTCTAAATTTCTAAGAACAGCAGAGTCAACACCACAGCTATAATAACGGCACAGAGTAAGGATATTGTTGGAATCAGCCAATCAGAATCCATCCTGCTTTAAAAGAGCTCGAGTCACATGACACAACTGCAGCACACGCTTATAAAAATAAAAGTTATAGTGCACTGTGTGGACTCTAATGCAGTATTATAGCTATCTTTATAGTTATTGTTCTTGATGTGAACAGGCCTTTATAACCATATATTTCGTGATATAGGGCCAGATTTATGAAATGGCAAATTAGTGTCAAACCACCGCAATCCCACAAAAGCGTTGAAGGTATAAAGTTGATCTACTGATAATGAACAAACAAAAAGAACACAGACACAGCTGGATCATTTCCATAATGACCAACACTGTCTACAAAGGGTTTAGACATGCACTTATTGTTTGTTAAATAATTGCACATATATCAGTAAACTTACTACCACAAACCTTAGTCAATCACATTGCATGATTTATTTAAATATTGTCCTCTCCATAAAAATGTATCTGAAATTGAAACTGTGTTTTTAGTAAATACTGACAGGTTTTTGTTTAGTTTTTTCACACCAAAAGAGGGTTTGCACAGATGCAAGCTATTAGTAAATCTGGCTCATATTGTTAATAAAACAGTCTTGAACTACCAAAATCAGATTTTTTTCCTTAAAAAGTACTGATATCCACCATAATAATGCATGCCACTTTATGAACCAGAAGTGGCCTGTCTTTAAAATATGCCATTATTTATTTATAGAAGGATGATATGGTTTATAGACGGCATATACAGTAAAATAAGGTAACTTACATTTAACCAATTAACAGATTTTTAATGTAGAATTTTTACAGATTTTTTTCAGTAAAAATTACTTTTTTTACAGTCTAGTATTTTTCTACAACAGACATTGTGGAAGCAAATATCTCCATCTAATTATATAACCAAACCCAAACAGTTTCATAATTTCAGCATGTTGCAAATGTTCCATTGTCTCCATTACACCAACAACACACTGTAGCGTTTGCTTCTCTGCTTTGGCTACTGCAGTTCCTGGTGTGTTTATTCACAGTATCCAGTGTATATAAAAGTGAGAGTTGTGGTAATGTTTGGAGACTGTACTGAACTGCCCACAGACAGATTTAGAGTCTATGGCATGGCAGTGTGTTGCTGGGTAATGAGCCGTCTGTGGTGATTGATGTCTGGGAGAGGCTATATCTCACACCATTCACAGTTACCGCTGACAGGCTGACACACTGTTCAAACTGGTGGGGTTATCCAAGGTCCTGGCTCATTATGATTCTTGGGAAGCAGTGCTGATATAGGCTCTGTCACAAATATGGAAGAGAAGTGCCAATGGTACACTTGATTTAGTATTGTGTGTTTCTGTTAAGTCCATGTGAATGCAGAGTGTCCCATTTGTTATTTTATGACACAAAAGTGCGCTCATGGGTGCCCCCTGTAAAGCCTGCACTGGTGGACTACCTGACAGTGAGGACAGCAAGTGCTGTGGGCATCAGGACGTTTGAGACAAGGCCAAAGTAAAACTCACTTTGACGCAACATGTGTGTGCTGCTTCTTTAATGTGCACTGACTCAGAGCTGTCCAGATGAGTGCAGATGTAAATGTGGTCAGGAGCTGAGCAGTAGAGTAGAGCAGTACAACAATCAGACAGACAAGCAATGTGGTTTTCAAGAGCCCTTGTGAATCCAAAAGGCAACAACTAAAATCAATCAGGAAATGGTTTAATAACCAAGTACTCAATATGAAGTCAAAACTAATCCAAAACCACAGGAATTACACCACAGAAATAGAAATGATTTGTTCGGAATTGCAGCAGTAAGAACTGGATGTGCACAGTGTACTCAGCAGGGGTAATTGAGGTGCTGAGGGAGGTACACACGGTTGAGATGTGGCCATGTACTGTTTGATGAAAGTAGGTCAGTCTGAAGGCTGGATGTTTGCTATTCCATCCATGTCAACTCTGAGCTCGGAGCCAGCAGATAGCCCCGCATGAACCCATGCTCTTTATCTCTTCCATTATGCAACTCTTTTGTGCTCCATCTTTCGTTTGTTCTCTTCATCTCTTTTTCCCAAACGTCTCCGCTGTTCTTTTTTATCGGCACATTCAAGATTCTGCCTTTTTTATTTCAACTTTTCCAAAAACTTTTTCCTGAGTCATTGCTCCGTTTCCGTTCTACAGAAGAAACAAAGTCTTGCCAGTTTGGAATGACATCAGGGTGAATGAATAATTGATTAAAAGTGTTTTCATTTTTAGGTGAACTATTTAAATATATATATAATTCGCATTCTTGCTTATGAGTCATGGTCCCACTTTATATTAAGTGACCCTAATACCTGTGTACTTACATAGTAACTAGATGTGTACATAGTATGTAACCACAGTGTAAGTACACATTGCTACATAGTATCTACAGCTGTAATGTTTGTGTAACTACACATATGTATCTACCCACTGAATGGTATGTGTAAATACAAATGTGTAACAGGACTAACAATTACTCTTATGCATATTGTTGTTACAAAATGTAGTTATATATGTCCTGTTACACATTTGTACTTACACAAACCATTCGGAGGGTTGTTACATGTGTGTAGTTACAGAAATATTACAGCTCTAGATACTATGTACCAATGTGTACTTACACATACTACGTACACATCTAGTTACTATGCAAGTATGTAGGTGTTAGGGCCACTTAATATAAAGTGGGACCTGAGTCATACATCCTAAACCTAATCAGATTATTGCCTTTCTTCCGAGAGATATTCACTGGCATTCGCCCAAGTCCTGCAACTTGGTATTCTTTAGTGATTCACTCTCTTTCTCTCCACCATCGAGTCTGTCTAGGGTTCATGTCTTGAGTAAGCGTCTGTGTGGTGCTTGTGTGCTCATTGTTGGCTCGGTTGACAATATGACAGTTGCTGCTTTACCGTGGCAGTCGACTTGCATTAAAGGTCAGAGTTTGTGGCCAGGGGACCTTACCCTTTTCTTATTCTCTCTCTCTCTCCCTTTTTTGACAGAAAGAAAGTGAGAGAGAGAGAGAGAAAAAGTTGGAAAGGAGCAGAGGAAATCCATGATTCCCATGCCACTAGATGCAAATTTTCCTATATGACATTCCAAATGTTTCAGTTATGGATAATAAAATAAAATGCAGGGTTCAACAGCTTCCTGGACCAAAACATTGCTGCTTGATAACCATATTATTGTTTTTTTTTTTTTTTTTTTTTAAAGCTTCTCAAACTGTAAAAACTTTGGTTCATTTCTTCAATGATGCATTGTACTATGATGCTTAATCATAAGTTACATCATCGTTCGGGAAATGCACTTGTGTTTGATTGATTCCGTGACAGCTGAGAAAAAAAATTAAAATTGCATTTGAAAGTTTGGTTAGTGGTCAGTTTGTGTCTAAATGTATGTTTTTGAATAACTTGTGTGGATGAATCCTTAAAGAATCCACGTTTTACATAAATAAATAAAAGAATTTCAAGAATTGCATGTGCAAAAATAAAGTTGAATCTTCACATTCAAAACCTCACAAAAGAATCTACTAGTTCCAGTTACACTGGCTGGTAACTTCCAGGGAGGCAGGATTCACAGCATATATCAATCTTTTGGGAAGCAAAGTTAGCAGATTAGCAAAAATAACTTTGAAAATAATCAGTGGATTCACCTAATTTTGCAAGGTTCATGCCGTAACATTAAATTTCACCTTACTTTTCAAGAGAATCCGTAGAAGGTCACAACCTACCCCAACATTCTTTTAAACACGCACCACCAAAATCTCCTCCAGACATGTATCAGCCATTCATGCTCCATCTTATTACTGCAGACACTGGACTCAGCAGTCTGAGCCTGAAATGCACATTAATATTTCAGCATCTCGTGTCCAGGATCACAGAGATGAATGCATCTCTTTTGTTCCTCTTCTCCATCTCTGAAAGCGTCTGCCCGTACTTTCGACTCTGCCTTCTTCACTCTCTCTCTCTGCTGCACATTTACTATCAGCCTCTAACTCAGAGTGACTTAATTGGGTTTTTTTTGTTTCGGGAAATAGCTTGCAGTTCATCAAGGAGATGCACATTTGTAATTACCCAGCTTTCCTACCACTAACATCAGGAAAGTGGCATGTTGTTTCTTCTCCTCATTTATCATATATATTATCTTGATATGTTTTGTCTACTCTTGCAAAGCAACAGATATCTGAAATTTAATTTGAAATCATGGTACCTATTGTTTTTGTTTTTGCCACTCCTTATCTGAGCCTAACTTATAAAGACTTGAAAAGCTATGTACAATAAAAGGCTACTGTTTTGGTTTATATAAATTCAATCAATGCTTAGCATCCATAAATAACATATCGGGGTGCAGTGGACATGGATGCAGCCTTTATGCTGACTGGTTGTTTAGCAGTTCAGACAACTTAGTTGATTATGAAAATCACATTTCTAATTTTGCACATGTAAAATTTCTACCAGTTGACACATTTCTGTCTTGGCATGATCATGTCACCAAAATAATCAGTATCTTGAGTAGATATGCACTGGACACTTGATGAAAATTTGTAACAGCAAACAGGTACTCAAGTGTGACCAAGAGATTTGAGGTCTGAATAAAAGATACAAAGATACAAATCTAGCTATAACATGATTGGAGAGAGAGGAAAATTGAGCTATCGATTACTTTGTGTATATTTGATGAAGATGATAGAATTTGAGAGATGCCAAATATTAAAGGCAGAATTTGCTTTCTTATCTGTCTATATAGCTTTCAGGGGCATTGTCTTAGCTGAAAAAAAGAAATAAAAGAAAACCATATTTTTGTTAATAGTGTAAGGCAGGGGTTCTCAACTCTGGCCCTCGAGGTCCACTTTCTTGCAGCGTTTAGCACCAACCCTAATCGAAGTCAACTGAACAAGCTAAACCAACATCATCAGGATTACTAGAAAGTTACAGGCAGGTGAGTTTGATCAAGGTTGGAGCTAAACACTGCAGGAAAGTGGACCTTAAGGGCCAGAGTTGAGAACATCCATACTCAGAAAGTGATCTTTGCCATCTCATTTCAAAAGGCCAACACACGCCATTGTTACTTCCAAACTGAAATGTCGTGACTGATTTGGCATGCACTTAATAGGCAGCAGCTCCACATGGCAAACAAAAAAGCATTACTGTTTAAATGTTCATGTTTTGGTGTTTGCTAATCTAACGCAGAGGTACATGCAAATAATATTGCTGTCTACAATCAGGGCCATGCTTTAAAATACGTTGTGATTATTATTTAGGTCCACAGCTCATTAGTTTAGAGCAAGTGTTATGCTCACAAATGAATCATTGATTGTTTTACTAAAGGGCCTAAACACATTTCGTCTACTCTTATGTTTTAGCCTGTTGTAATCCCTACCATGCTAATTAACCCAGTTGAAATGAATCCCAAAATCATTCCTTTATCAGCTATTAGTCAAGTCAAGCAACCTGCATCTTTTGCTTTCTCCGATCATGCGTGAGTGAATTCTAGCCCCTCCCCCCTAAACTCACCCATGTCACTTCCACAGGGATGGGAAACTGGTTAGGAGGGAAAAAGGCTGCTATGGCAACAAGAACCCTGCCTTTCTCATGGGTCTCCTTAGCAACTGGTCGCTTAGTAGTATTGCTCCAAGTGTGCCAAGCGTGCATATGTGTGGGGGTTATTACTCTGCATAGCGTGACTGGGGCATGGCATAAAGCCTGAATGTGGCCTTTAAAGTGTCTGAGCTTAATTTATTTATAGGATGGCTGACTTTAAAATGAGAGCTGACAATGTCTACATGGACAGGGGGACCTCGTTTATATTAGTCGGTGTTCAAATGTAAAATGTACACATGCAGATTTGTATGTTTGAATAAACGCAGTATCAGCATTCTGACAGGATCTAAAACGTAAACCCTTTTGATATGTATAAATCTTTATGAATCTTCAGAACTGAAATCACCAGAAGCTAGATTACTACACTCTAAAAAATGCTGGGTTGTTTCAACCCAATGTTGGGTCAAATATGGACTAACCCAACTGTTGGGTTAAAAAGCTCATTTAAAAATGTAACCAAACAGTTGGGTTAGTCCATATTTGACCCAACATTGGGTTGAAACAACCCAGCATTTTTTAGAGTGTACTGAATGTAAGCAAGCTCAGAACTCAGACACAATCTCTGAGTTTATCAAACCTCTTCTGAGAATGATCTTTTTAATGGCAAAATGATTCTTAAAGGTTAGCGCAAAAAAAAAAAATTCTGAGTAAATTGTTTAATACATGCATGCTTACCATTCTTACAATTACCCAAAACATTTTTTTTTTTTTCATCAAAGACTACAAAATATCAAAGTAACAATAAATAAATCAAAGAACAGAATGAAACCGCTATAATGTCAAAGTAGGTACGTGTTAATGTAGTATATGCTGAATTCCTTATTCTTTAAAGCTTCCGGTATTCATGATTATTTATACATTAAAGATTATTTGGTCCCACTTTATATTAAGTGGCTTTAAATTAATAATTTGATACAATGCACTTATTGTGTACATAATGTGCATGTTTTTACATTGTACTTATATTTTAAAAGTACCTGCATGTAATTACATCTGTAATTAATCATTTCTGTAATTACATTTATAGTTACACTGTTGAACCATCCCTTTCACCTTAACCCACATAACCCTTAAAACCCTTGAACCTTCCCATACCAAACCTGTCCCTATAACCTTACTCTTATCCCACCTCAACAGCAGCAGAAGTGTTTTGCAATACAATATGGACACAATAAGTACATTGTACTTATTTTTTTATGTAAGTTCATAGTAGTTAAGGCCACTTAATATATAGTGGGACCGATTATTATAAATGTGTTGTTGTTGTTGATGATACTGTACATTTCAGTGTCTATCCAAACATATAGAAATGTACAAGTGTACAATATCTAAAGGTTTTTGCATTGCCATAGAGAAGAGTGCACGTCACTTTGATAATTCTCCATTTTCCATGCTAAGCACACACCTCACATATTTGCTTTTATAGAATTAAATAGCTAATCATGTGTATTGCATTGTGATTAGAGGTGCACTGACCTTTGCAATAAAGGAAATCAGATTATTATTGCTGTGATGAGATTATGCAAAGATGAAAAGTGCTGCCTGCATTTGTCTTATACAGTCAGAAATAAAGGTACAAAAGCTAGTATACCTTTGTACCTTATTTGCCCCTAAAGGGTGTGTATCGGTACCTTAAAAGTACATATTTTTACCTAAAGTGTCTGTATTAGTATCTAAATGATTCATATTAGTACCTTTTGAAAGGGTACCACCCCAGTGACATCTTTTGTTCCTTTTTTTCTGAAAGTGTACAGTTGCTAATGTCCTTCAGTAAAGTGGATGAGATATCCTGGTAACATAACTGTGACGTATTGTATTTTGAGGTGATTTTTGTGGACTGTGGACAGGGGGATCCCAGGTCGCACCCATAAGGCTGAGCCAAACTGGCACAGGATTCTGGATTTTCCGATCTCCTGTCTGCTTCTCAGATGCTCAGCTAATCTGGTGGCACTATTTATAACTACCTAACCCACGGTGACTAGCACCCACACCCACAGATCCTGCGGGAAACACAGCTTGCTCATGGCAATTAACACACAGCAAGCCAAGAATCACCCACCACTTCCATTGCCCCTCAAGCAGACAATGGAGTGAGCACATTTCTAGGGCTCTTCTAGGGCTGTTAATGTTATTATGGTTCCATGCAATTCAGAAAAAAAGATTTTAAAAGGTTTCTATTATGTGGTATATTTGGTGTGCAATCAATTCTAAATCTTAACCACACGTTTTTATTAGTGTCTTTAATGGCAAAGGGACACTGTATATTTTTTATAGCCCTATTATAATACATAAAGTATCTCAGTATTTTTCTGTGGTCAGCTACGTATATAACCCTTTAATAGTAAATTGGAAATGCATCTTGATTTCTTGGAAAAAATAAAATTATATAATATATATATGTGTGTGTGTGTGTGTGTGTGTGTGTGTGTAATTAGTTATTTATTATGTATTCATCATTTAATAATCTCATTATTTGATGATCCATTCTACTTAATGAACATTGTTGAATTATGTATTATTTTTATTTATATTATACTGCATATCCAGTTTTAGTTAAGTGTCACATAAACTGTCAAGGTTTAATAAGAGTGTCTCAGAAATCTGTCAAGAAATGCACATCCTTGGGTAACACTTTATTTCGATAGTCCACTTTAGACATTCTATTAACAACAAGTAACTTTGCAACTACATGTCAACTAGTAGTTAGTAGAGTATTAGTAGACTGTCTGCTTAATATCTTCTAACACTTTCTTTGTCAACATTCTACTAACCCTAAACCTACCCTAACAGTCTACTCTGAGAGTTAGTAGACATGTAGTTGCAAATTAATGAGAATTAGCTGACATGTAGTTGACATGTAGTTACAAAGTTACTTATAGTTAGTAGAATGTCTAAAGTGGACTATCGAAATAAAGTGTAACCCATCCTTGTTTTCTTTTTGCAAATTATATTTTTTACCCATTTTTTTCCTCTTAGAATTTGGGCCTGGATGTGTTTTTAAAAGATTTACTATCTATCAGAAATATTTCTCTAGTAAATTAGAAGTAGCTAATATTTGCATAGTCTCACGTAGCCAGACCTTCAGACTGACGGCTGAAGGTCTGGAATCCATGGCAGCTTTCATTGGCCAAGGCCCGCCCATGAGGCTGTTTGACCGACACGTCAAACAACCAATCACAGTTCGTTTCGTTCAGCGTCACATTTCGAGGGCGTGGAAATGTCGCCATAATAACAGACCGGTGTGAAAAGGTTCTATGCCGCAAACTTTGAATATTTCACATACTTTTGAAAATCCAGCATTTAGCTGATCCTGATAAGCGCTTGTTGTCACAGTTGTAAACACGACACTTTCTTCTTTCGTGAGGGGGTTTAGCGTCATGGCATCTTTGTTTCCAGGTGGAACATTAAAGAATGCCACACACACGTCTCCCGGAAATCCTGTATACTTCAACCAATCCGATGACAACTTTGAAACTCCTGAAGTGTTTCCACTTTTGTGTGCCATATGCATCAGAATTTCAGTCAGCAGTCAGTGGGCGTGACGTCTGAGGCTGAGACTAATATTTGCATATTTAGAGATGGCAAACTATGTTGTGTTGTGAATGGACGAGAAAACGAGTGTTAATTCCCAAATGTGTTTATCTTTCTCATTTGCTTTGAAGCCTCCAACACCAAATTCTTCATGGACCTCAGAACTCCTTCTTTCCTTTTAAAAGCACAAGCTTATATAACACACACAAAATATTTATATACCAATTATTTGCATTAAAAGTCTAGAAATAGTTTTTAGCTGAAAAAAACTTTTTTTGGGACAAATTCTTTTGCATACATTTTTCCCCAACCACAAACTATTGTAACTTAAACTTAATATGTTTTAAACTTCTTTTATTATTTTTTATTTTTTATAAAGACTGAAAAAGTCAGCTTTTGTCCTTCTGGCAACTGTAATTAGGCTTCAATATTCATCATTCATTATTATTATTATTATTATTATTTTTTTTTTTATTATTATTTAAGTTGATTCTTAAAGGGGTCATAGGATGCTACATGCACTTTTACAAGTTGTTTGAACTTAAATGTGTGTTGGCAGTGTGTGTACACAACCACCCTATAATGAGAAAAATCCACCCAGTGGTTTTTTTTTAAATCTCGTTAAATGTTTTCCCCTTTCTCAAATCGAGCCGAACTCAGATGCCTGTCTGTGTGACCTCACACAGACAGGCCCCTCCCACGATCATTTGATTGACAGTAGCATTTCAGCACAGACTGGACTGGTGTCTTACCTTAGACCTGCCCTGAGTGAGCTGTCATCAGTCCGCCATTGTTTCATCGCCGGAGCAGATGTAGACAAGAATGACTCCTAAGCGATTGAGGTGTTCTGTTGTTGGATGTAATAATGAACATAGCAGTTCTCATTGACTCCCGACATCTGAGCCGCTGAACTCACAGTGGATTATGTTTGTTTTTGAAGGGAATGCACCCCCTGTCACGGCGCGGTCAGGAATCACACCGTGTGAGCAAGGGTTTTGGGTCCAAATGCAGGTTTTATTCACTGCCAGGGAAAACAAAGGAAAAACAGAACATAAACAGAGCTAAGACTCTGAGACACGCTAGAACACGCAAATGGGCACTGATGCAATACGGCCACCTCTGGCTTGCATCAGTCCCGGAACAGACACTCGAAACACTCGTACAGCAGAGCTCATTAACATTTAAAGGAAAATGCTACAAAAACAGCTTGATCTGAAAAGAGTTGTTTTTGACAGGGTTACCATTGAGAAATTTTAACCAAACTATGTTACAGACTTTTCATTAAGACTCTAAAGTATCATATCAACTTGTGGAAAATGGGCATTCTATGACCCCTTTAACACCAACCAGGTGGCCTGCAAAAATACTTTACATAACCATAGCTCTCTATGGCTTAGAAGGCTAGTGAGCAGGTCAGAGAAGATTGCTAGCATCAAGGGATCAGCATAATGAGCATGCAGGCTGGGTGTGGCTGGAGCAGACAGATGGGTGGCAAATGGTGTCAGGATGGTAGAGTCTTATGGTGGTGCTCGTAAGTATCTGGACTTCACCTCTGGGACACATTCCCTAGAGCAAACAGAGGAGGAGCAGAGAGATTCATCAGCAATTATGCACAACCAAGACTGGGGAAAAGATCTCCAGCTGTCGTATAACAATCTACTTAACACAGCGAGAAAGGGGGTAAATCCAAAACTGCTTTCTCATCCTCATAACAAAAAATAAAAATAGTATGAGTGGTGCATTAACAGCACCCGCCTCTTATTACACATTGAATATGTTTATGTGTAGACAAAGTTTTAGTTCTTGACCTAAAAATTGGTATGTGTGATGTCTATATTGGCCAGCAGGCCATAATAGATGGAACATGTCCTTTACATATTGAACATGTGTTAGAACCTATACATGTTAGAACCTATAAGAACACAGCCAAACGTATATTAATATTTGTATAATTGTTTTACCCATTTTTTGAATTACACATTCACTGTCTTGAAGATATCTTAAAGTGTGTAGCTGTAAACATGCTTTTGTTGATGCTGTGAAGCTTTTTGTAGAATTCTGTACCTGTTTACCAAACCTACATATTCCCAGAACATATAACCCGATCACATGAAAGTGTGTATAAATAGTACGCCAAATAAAAACAAAAACTTGTGGTATTGATACGCAAAAATTGGCTTTGGCGTGTATATGCTACACAATGGGTAGGATTGGGTTTGTGGGGTAGATGCGTATCATATGTACGTGAAAACTGCATATCATATGCACGCCAACCAATTTTGTATCATATGCATGCGAAAATTACGTATTATATGTACGCCAAACACGTGCGTATCATACGCACGCCAAAGTAAATTTTTGCGTATCAATACCACAAGTTTTTGTTTTTATTTGGCGTACTATTTATACGCATTTTTTAATTAGACCGGGCTCGAACATAACATTTGTAAGGAGCGGGGGAAAGAAACAGAAGCGATTTGCCTTATTAGAAATCAAAATGATTTGAAAATTGATATTTCAAGGTAAAAATCTTACATACAGATGATTTAAACATACAGAAAAAACTAAAACACATTTAGTAAGACGTTATTTATTACTTTAAAAAAAGAGAGACTTACAGTACAGTACAGTACTGTACTTACATGGAAAATTCCCCTAGCTAGGGTCAGCTCCTATAGAGTTCACCTCCAGACTGCTCTAACACACCAGCCCGAAAGTTTCTAGTAATCCTGAATTCCAAATGTGTGTTCGATTAAGTCAGGGGTAGGCAAGTTCGGTCCTAGAGAGCCGCAGTCCTGCAGAGTTCAGCTCCAACCCTGAAAACAAAACTCACCTGCCTATAGCCTTAGTAATCCTGAAGACATTGATTAGCTTGTTCAGGTGTGTTTGAATAGGGTTGGAGCTGAACTCTGCAGGATTATTAGTATGCATGTTTATGTCAGCACACCTGGGTGTCTGTTTAAGTCAGGGGTAGGCAAGTTCGGTCCTAGAGAGCCGCAGTCCTGCAGAGTTCAGCTCCAACCCTGAAAACAAAACTCACCTGCCTATAGCCTTAGTAATCCTGAAGACATTGATTAGCTTGTTCAGGTGTGTTTGAATAGGGTTGGAGCTGAACTCTGCAGGACTGCGGCTCTCTAGGACCGAACTTGCCTACCCCTGGATTAGGTCATCTCTGCCTTAGAATAACCCATTTTTACATGTCATGACCCGAGATGCTTGTGCTTGTGAGATGCTTTTTTTTTTTCAGGCAGCAAACCTTCATTAAAGAGAGGGTATTGCAGAAAGCAACTTACCGTGACATTAAATCTGGACTCTGAGTTCATTTAAGCAAACATTGCTTACTCGCAGCTACTGGTTCCAGAAACACAGTCTGGAGTTAGTTCAGTGTATGCATGTCCACAGTGAGCAAAGAAAGACATTCTCAGAGCCCCGAATCCAGGAATCACAGTGAAATTATGCATACCACACTTTAGTGATGCAGAACTGTTTTAATGACTGTGGATGAGGATTATAAACCAGTCTATCATTGCAAAGATAATATGGCTGTGCATGTTTTGTGTTTTAAGTTTAGCCATTTTGTTTGCATATCTCTGTTAAGTTGATATTTATTACACGTGTTGCATTTTCTACTGCAGAAATTATATTGTATAGAAAATCTCCTAGTGCAAAGAACAAAAAAGAAACAATTTTGTTTTGAATGCAGCATTTTGAATGCAGATCCATGGTGTGTGAGATGGGAAAATGTTGGATTTAACATCTGTGAGGCAAAATAAAATAAACATTACTGTATGCCATATTAATGCTTTCATAAATAATTTCAATATTGTGCATGATCTGTGATGTCATGCCCTCTGGATCCTCATCAGAATGGCATGCGTGTTCTGAATACCTCTGAAGCTAAGAGACGTTCATCTGAAATAAATGATTCTTGGAACATTCTGGAGCAGTTGCTGTGGTTAACTTACCTTAAAAGTTAAGCGGAGTTAAGTGGAGCTAAAAGTTTAGGTTACTGTACATCAATTTCGGCGTCCTGGGGTGTTACAAAGTATTTGTGAAATCTAGCTAACAAAATATATATTGTGTGTTGGAGTGGTCCAGACGCTACAGAGGATATGTTGCTCTTGTAAAACATTGGGGAAGAAAAACTGAGAGTAACATAATGCCAAGACTACCTGCATTCTGAAGAAAAAAAATGGTTACACTTTATTTTGATAGTCCACTTTAGACATTCTACTAACTACTTTGCAACATGTCAACTAATTCTCATTAATTTGCCACTACATGTCTACTAACTCAGAGTAGACTGTTAGGTTAGGTTTAGGGTTAGTAGAATAAGTTGACATATACTTGCAAAGTTTCTCATAGTCAGTATGTTGTATGTTGTGGACCCATCAAAATAAAGTGTTAGAAGATATTAAGCAGACAGTCTACTAATACTCTAATGACTGCTAGTTGACATGTAGTTGCAAAGTTACTTACTGTAAGTAGAATGTCTAAAGTGGACTATCAAAATAAAGTGTGACTAAAAAACTAAGTTGTGTAACCATTTTTGATGATTTTAAACTCTTAATCAGAAAATACTCTTCTGAGAAGCTGTACCGTTGTACATTTCAGTCATAAAGGAATTATGAGCTCTGAAATGAAACATTTTCATTTGCAAAAGAGGAAGTATTTTGTTCATTTGCGCTGTCAGGCCATTCCATGAGCTGACTGGAGTCTGTGGTCAATTAAAAAAGTCCCTGGAAGTGTTCTAGTTGAGCTGCAGAAAGTGGAAATGTTGACTTTATAGCCTTTGACACAGCCTCACTTCTCTTGTTTAACAGGAGGAGACACAGTGTCAATGCCAGTTAGCTTTGCCAGCAGTTCTTCTCTACTGGACAGGAAAATGGTGGAGCAGGAGAAAGTATACAAGACATAAAATGCCTTAGAGAGAGACATGGTATCTTACCTCTGGGCTGCACCCATGTCGTCTAAATGAACATTCAGTATGTCCCGTTATTGAACGATCTGTTAACCACCATTAATTATCCAACACATAACCAGTCATTGTCAGAGTAGTACACCGCTAATAAGTGCAATCTTTGCCTTGGCAGTGAGTTATTCACCCAATTTGGTAAATAAGGATTAGCCTTGAATTATGTGTAATACCCAGAAGAATTATCTGGGGTATCATTCAGAGAAATTGATGGCAGTTATTTCCAGTTTCTAGAGGTGTTATGCTCATGAACATCTGAAAATTGCCATGTTTTACTGCAGCTCAATAATATAGATCCCTGTTTGTCTGTCCAAAACCACCACGGATGACTTCTTTCTTTTTCTTCATGTTTCCATGGCTACTCTCTTTGTATTGTTACCTTAGGAAACCTTTTGTATGAGATGCACCTCTGTGAGACTTAATTCTTTACCTGAAATAACCAGAAGGTTATGCTCTAAATGTAAATATATGTAAAGAATGAAACATTTTATTTTTCATTTTGTCTGTACATTCTGATTAAAGTGGTATATTTGCATTGTTTTAATTTTAAACTTTTTCTTTTACAATCAGTAAAACATATATATTTATTCTTTTGGCATTTCTATCACAATTTAACAAACCACCTGCAGATCATGAACGGTTCAGAAACCCCTGGGAATCTCAGATTTAATGACTTTCCAATGGCCTTTCCATGTGTTGCCAACTTTTTTTTCTCTTTCCTTTAAAACAAATGTCACAGTTTGTTCCTACTGTCTTAGACAAGCTTGGCTTTTAACAATGTTGGTTTTTATGCTATTAGATTAGTAGATTAATTAACCTAAATAGTGTAAACACTATGGCACTTTGAAAACATTGCTTTCTGTGTTTGAGTGACTCATCAGATAATATTCTCTCCCAGTTGGCTTGGTGCTGCTAGTTCCCCAAAATTACACACTTTACCTTAAAATGTGTCAGTATATTCAATGTGACTTATTAAGAGTATTTAAGAATAGAAGCTTTCCACTAAACATTCCTAATGCTGGACTGACTGTGAGTCTGAGAAGTGTATTAGGCCTTATCTATTTGATTTGACCCTGGGGGTAAAAAGAAAGCAATGAATGAAAATTTGAATGAATATTTGAGTTTAAGAGATGTGAGCATGGAAGATACACTTTTCCTCTCTCAGACTGGAAAGAGCCCAAAGCCAGAAGGTTTGAGCCAGAGATTAGTCAACATCCTCTCTATTACAGCACACGCTGCACATTTTTATGTCCAACTTGTCATTTTTGTATACTTTTTATGTATTTATCAGACGTAATTATATATTTGGCCTATACTGGTCATTCATATTTTGTCTAAGATTTTCAAAATGGATACTTGGTCTGTAGTTGTGTTTACTCCTTTTTTTTTTTTTTTTTACATATTCACTTCTATGAGGAAGTACTCAAGCATATATTATGCATACTATCATATAAACTTACTTGTTCAAATTTATTGTAAGAAATCAGTTTTAGAATAGCTTTGAATAAACATACATGAGTGAAACTGAACCTGTTAATTCCATGTATAAATTTTTTTATATCAAAATAGATTCTTAGTTCTTAAACATCTAAAAGAATACCTAAAACATAATTTGATTCCTGAAATATTGTCAGGGAAAATGTAACATACTATCCCACTGCTTAAAGAATACAAGTGTTCAGCTACTGAAAAGCTAAACAAAAATAACAACACTATAACTACACTGGCTATTCATCTTTTTAATACTGGTCCAAAAGTGTCTGGATTTCCAAAGGTAATAAGCTAATAAAAGCTTAAATTGCCAATAGTTAATTGAATATACTTTAATATGCTTAAACTATTGTCTTGTTCATTGGATACACACTATATTATATAAACTAAAGTACATTAAAAAAAAAAAATGTTTCATAAACTGCTAAAGAGATTTTAACATTGTACTGCACTGTATATTACAGTTTGTGAGTGTATTTTAACAGGATTTCTGTTGTAACTATATTCTTCTAAAACTCACATCTTTTTGCTCTTTCTCTAGAACTCCATCCGCCACAATTTGTCCCTGCACACGCGTTTCATCCGTGTGCAGAACGAGGGAACTGGCAAGAGTTCGTGGTGGATGTTGAATCCTGATGGAGGGAAGCCAGGGAAAGCTCTTCGCCGTAGAGCTGTCTCAGTGGACAATGGCACCAAGCACTTGAAGAGCAAAGGGCGAGTGAACCGTAAAAAAATAGCTATGAAAGCAGAGCAGGGTACAGAGACATTGTTGGGGTTCTGTAGCTCTCCAGAGCATTGCAGTCCCACCAGGAAGTCTGGAACAGGTGGTGTGGTGGTTAGGGAGGAGTTTGAGACCTGGACGGATCTCCATTCATTTGGCAGCTCTTCAGCTTCAACTCTTAGTGGTCGTCTATCACCTATACTAGCCGAGGGGGAATTGGGGGAACCTGATGTGGAGAGAATTTCCTGTTCGGAATCTCCACACCTGTACCCCAGTCCCTCCAGTGTCCACTCACCTGCTTCCCACTGTCCTGCAGATCTCAGAGCAACAATTAGCTACCAGCAGCACCAATCCCCATGTCATAAACAGCCATCTTACCAATACACCAGTGACATGAAGGGGCAGGACTCCAGCTGTGAAACAGTTTATGGCCAGCCAAATGTTGACCTGCTTCAGCACCACTCCTCCATGCAGACTATAGAGGAGAACTCCAGTGGTATGCAGGCCTACAAGGGCACAAGCACTCTCCAGAGTTTGCTGACCATAGGAGGACCCCAGTTCTGTGTCAAGGACATGATACTTGGAAAAGAGAATGTGGTCCACTCAATGATGGTTGCTCAAGGATCCAGAGATCTGCATCACAGTGAGAATAATGACCCTACCACTAACCCTTCCTCCAAACCAATTCACGGCCACAACATTATTCGGAACTTGAGCCAGGACCATCAGCCTGCATTGGTCCACTCTCAGCCCAGTGATGGACACATGCAGTCGTACATACATAAAGCCCCTTATCTATATAGTTCCCCAGTCAATGTACATATTCCAGCATCCTCCATGCTTCCCCCAAACCCTGCAGGTATGCAGGGAATCTCACAGGACACCTGCCACCTTGCTACAGCTCCATACCCACAACACCATCCTTACATTTACACAGATCCACATCAGCACAGTATGGCATATGGACTGTACTGCCAACCTCAGGGGACGGGGACAGGTTACCACCACAACTTCCACCACCCTCACCAGCTCTACCCACATGAGCGGTTGCCAGCAGACCTGGATATGGATGTATTCTACAGCAGCCTGGACTGTGACATGGAGTCTATACTCTTACATGACATTATGGACTCGGGAGAAGAGATCGACTTCAATTTTGATTCCTCACTGACACAAGGAATGGGCATGGGTTTTGGGTTTACGAGCACACAGCAGAGCCACAGCAAACAGAGCTGGGTGCCTGGATAAATGCCATAGAATCATCAAAGATTTTTTTCTCAAGACATAACTACCTACATGCCAGCCAGCAGTGGGGTCCCAACACTCCACCACAATTCAGGGTGAATACACTGTGCTGACACTGAAATGAAATCAAGATAGAAATCTCTCTTTTGAAAACCGACTTTGAATTTATGTTCTATGTTGTGTGTCCATGTATTGAAAACCGCTCTGTTCCCTTTTGTTCCATTTGCTGTGAGTGAAACTCCTTTAGTTTTGCTGACTGAACCATGATGACAATCTAAGCTATGTTATCCAACATTGTTTTGTTCTTCAGTCAATGTTATCTTGTGCACTTTAACTACATCGAACAAATCCATCTTTATAAGTTTGCCCTCCGAAAGGAGGAATGCTTGGGACTCAAGTGTAGCAAAAACCTGGACCCATTCCAATTTTAGTGAACAATTTCTCATAGGTGCTACATACTGCCATGTGTATGTGGAGTATCAGTGATTACTAATTCTCATTCTCCACCCCAAACATGTCTCTTGTCCTCTTGAATAAAGCAGGTGGACATTCAGTGGGGTCTGCCATTGTGTCAAAAAGTCAATTTTATTCCTCTACATTTGTATCTAACTCCATCTCCCCATGTCTAAACACCATTTTTAATTCGTGTGTTGTGGCAGCAGGACATTTTTAACACATTATTATTATTTTATATACTTATTTATTTAGTTGTGAACCGTTGACCTTGTGATTTTAAACCCACAATCATAGACCATATCCTGTTCATGCTTTATAACTGTAGTGCTGCTCTAAATAGCTCGCTGCATTACAAAATTATAAAAGGAAACTCTACTATGAGGTTCCTAATCTACTGGTATGCTGATACAGGCATATGATAAATAAATGGCAGTAGTCTATGAAACTGATGCGTCAGAGAGACTCTTTCTGGTTCTTTGTGTCTGTGTCCTGATACTTCATGTTGCTTTCTGTGTTTGAAATAGAATCATTGTTTTGTCACTGTATTCTGACTCTTATTTCGTACAAACAATATATTGAGAATATTGTATTATAGTTTTTAAGAAATTACAAGATGTTTATTGATTCCAGTGCTTATTTCTTTTTTAAGAGAATGTTTTCATCATTTGTTGAATTTGTTCATTTGTTAAATAAATGAGAAGATAATGCTGTCATATGGCTGAATGGGTTTGATCTTTTCTTCACTTTGCAAAAAAACATCAGGCCTTTGAGATGCTCAGATATGTTTATGTGTATGTCAATATGTGTGATCATACAGTAGTGTGTGTGAAACTGACATGTACTTCTCAGATAATTAAAGAACATGATAGAAAGAATAAAATATCAAAATCAAAACACAATGCACATTGACTGCATGTGTAGAGGATTGTAGACGCACAATTAGGAAGTTATGTAGTGTTACAGTAAACAGGTTATACATATTTAAATGTATATGATCAATATATAATAGATAAAATAGAAAGTAGTGTGTGTGTGTGCGTGCGTGCGTGTGTGTGTGTGACAGAGAGAGAGAGAGAGAGATGCTGCTGATGGGGGTGGGGTGGTGAGCATCTAATAAGGCTTGTTATCTCCTCTGAAGCTGGAGTTTGGTCACAGCTGTCATACTCCCATCTGAGGAAGTCACAGAGGGAGTGTCTCTCTCAGTACAGCCATATTGTTTTCTCACTAGGGAACTTCAGTCCCTCCTTTTTTGCAAGAGACTTGTGCTTTTAATTGACTCAATGTTGTCAGTCCTTCACTATAAAGAAGAGGAAGACTCAGATTAGTAGGAAAATGGGACATGCTGAGAGACAGATATAAAAGAAGCTGCCTATTAGCTTACTTATTGAGGCAAACATTATAGTGTGTCATATGGACTATGCTTATGATGATTTAGGCCCCCATCACACAGAACACATTTTTTGCCGTGAGAGGCACCTTTTTTTAATTGTTTTCAGTTGGCAGTGAGCGTTCTGCACGCTGTTT
The DNA here is from genome assembly GCF_001515645.1 of Sinocyclocheilus grahami. NCBI lineage: Eukaryota > Metazoa > Chordata > Actinopteri > Cypriniformes > Cyprinidae > Sinocyclocheilus > Sinocyclocheilus grahami. Next base: position 1,498,708 of record NW_015505610.1, on the reverse strand, counting down.
ATGCGCCCTGTGCGCCTTGCGTTGGGCCCGGTTGCATGAAAGCCCTTATGCTAAGAAATCCCTTAGTAATAAGGTTAAGGGAGCCCTTAGTGAAACTTGGGTTGCAAGAAAAAAAACCTAAGGGTCAACTTAAGGAGCCTTAAGGCTGTCATTAAGTATTCCCCTTAATTGTTTAAGTGTTCCCTTAAGTGTTGCTACAAAGTCCTTAGTATCCATTTCACCTTAATAAATTTAAGGGACCAAAAGAGCTCCCTAAAGTCATCTCAGTATCTGCAGGATTTTAAAACTCAAATGTAAGACTTAAGACATTGTTTAAGACCTGCACAAATAAAACATCATATGAGCGCAGTAGGGTAATGACTATGGTAACATATTAAACTGTAAAATGACTGTAAAAAGTATGACTTACAGGTTTTCACAAAACAAAAAGTTGTATACAATTTTTTTATGTAAATCGACGATTTGTAACAATTATGATATCAATTTAAACAATTATTATTAATCAATTAGGCCTATTACATTAAATAAAAAATATAAATATAATTTGTCTTAATTGTTTAGATTTTTGTAATGCATTATCTTGTCGATCCACCTGTTCACATTTACAACTCTGCTTGTTTGCAGCGTCAAAACATGGGTTCATTTTCACATTTGGGAAATGTTCAGTCATTGGTCAGCAGGAGGCGCTTTCACTGCAGAAACAAAGCGGTTTCCTCGGTAACGACTGTACACAGAGCAGTTTCTGGGCAGCTCATGTTTATTTAATGTTTGTCTGTGTTTTAGTTGGTTAGGTTTGTATTTCATTGTGTTCTATTTGTTGTCATAGATATGTATACATATCTGTTTATTGTGAGATGTAGTAACTATAGTAACCACGGCGCCCACTGCCGTATGTTGCCAGAAACTACCGTGAAACGCTTAATATAAACACTTAAGCCCCGTTCACACCAAGAACGATAACTATAAAGATAACTATAAAGATAACGATATTAGCGTCCACACCAGCGAACGATATCGTCTGTTTATTCTAAGCGCACGCGCGTCTGCCGCTTTAAATTCTTGAGCTCGTTACAGCAGGATGGATTCTGATTGGCTGTCAGTGTTTTATCGTTCATCAGCTGGAAAAAAATTGTTTTGAAAGTGATCACAACGATATCGTTCCTCTGTATCGTTATCGTTATAGTTGTGGTGTGAACTATGCAATTCTTTAATATTGAGAACGATTTTTAGAACTATATCGTTATCGTTATCGTTATCTTTATAGTTATTGTGCTTGGTGTGAACGAGCCTTTAGGTAAGGGTGACAGTTAAGATGTTTGTTGCAACGCTCCTAAAGAAATCCCTTACCGCAGGGATTTTTTCCCCCTCAGGGATACCCCTAAGTCAAATTACTTAAGGACTTTCATGCAACCGGGCCCAGAGTGCCTGAAGCTGGGAAAAAAAAGCAACTCTGAGCAGAAAAGGCGCCAGACGTCATTTCGCGTTTTTCCCATTGTCCAATCGAATGAACGGAGAGGCGGGCCTTCCATTGTGATAACGAAAGTTTACCGTTGCTTAGAAAATCTGGAGACTTCTATGATGGAGGAGAAACTTTTGGTGTCTGTCGCGGGTTACCCGGAGCAGTATTTTTTAGGATTGCTGTTAATATGACAGTTTACTTGACAGCAAAAACCAAAGATTTTAGAGCGCTTGAGCTATAATCCTTTGATTAGACTGACAGGACAGCTGATTTGGTGGTTGCCTAGCAACTTTAAAAAATGCAGCGCACTGCTCTTTTTTAAAGTCTCCATGAAATCAAAATTCAAGTTTTTTGGGTGTTAGTATCAATATGTTAGTCTTAAGGTTATCTATAAGTGCTTCAAAACAGTGACAAAATTCGCATTTAGAAGATATAAGCATTCAAAGCTTGCAGTTCGTCACTTCCGCCAAAAGCTCAACGATTTTTTGAGGTCACATCGTACTTCAGCTTCTCTAAACTTTCTGTCCAATCAAATGCTCTCTAGAATCCGAAGCGCCCGCCCCCTACACTATAAAATAGACGCTGAAGCCGCGGCTGAAATCGGTCACTTGTCCACAGAATTAGTATTTTCTGTACAGTGAATGGCACGTAGTGCACTATATAGGGGAAAGGGAACGATTCAAACAGTGTAAATAGGCTTTCCATTGAGGAAAAAAAGAAGTCTGGTTTCATGCTGTGTCACGCTAACCACCGCACCACACACACACACTCTGCTCCGGTCCAGAGACACGATAGCACGGAGCAAATCACATGCGCGAGTCGGCGCAGACTACAAAATGCATCAGAGCTATTTGAATTATACACAGAATGCTATATTTTATAGCAATATGGATAAGATTGTGGCTGGCATACCCTGTCAAATGCGGCTTTACGGAGCTCAACGGCTCTGAACGGCTCTAGCCCAAGCTGCGATATAAACAAACGCTATTGGCTATTTTAAAAAGGGGCGGGGCTGCTTGATATGTCCCGCCCTGTCTTCCTGTTTCAGTTCAAATGACGTCAACACATAGAGTAACGCTGCGTGTTTCTAAGCATTTCAGGGGACCTTTAAAAGTCAGTGAAAGTGAGGGAAGTTCCTCTGATTCAGTGAAGTAACTACTACAGTATGCATCACTTTATGGTTCCTGCTGACAAGTACAAGTAACAAGCTAAGTTTAGTGAAATGGTTTTGCTGTCTACTGTCTACATTTGGCATAGGTTTCGGTCACCACTGACTTCCCAATGCATGAAAAAACAACATTTTGCATTTCGGGGGAAGGGTCCATAGACCCTCGTAATTGGCCATTTGGTTAGGTGATGGGGAGTTCGATATTATTTGTTAAATATAACAAAAAGTTGTGTGTCTGATTGGTCCAAATGCTACATTTTTATCAAATATTTTGTGACCTTGTGGGGATATATTTTGGTCCCCAAAATATATATTTTTTTTTAAATCTAAAAATGCAGAAAGTTTTGTGTGAGGGGTAGGGTAATGGGATAGAAAATACAATTTGTAAAGTATAAAAAACCATTACGCCTGTTGAATGTCCTCATAAAACACATGGAAACCAGTGTGTGTGTGTGTGTGTGTGTGTGTGTGTGTGTGTGTGTGTGTGTGTGTGTGTGTGTGTGTGTGTGTGTGTGTGTGTGTGTGTGTGTGTGTGTGTGTGTGTGTGTGTGTGTGTGTGTGTGTGTGGGTATGACATATGTATTACAATGAGAAGGTGATTTATGAGGACATTTTGAGTGTCCCCATATTTCAAAAGGCTTATAAATTATTCAAAATGAGTTTTTATTTGAAAATCTAAAAATGCAGAAAGTTTCCTTTAAGGGGTAGGTATTACACCTGTTGAATGTCCTCATAAAACATGGAAACCAGTGTGTGTGTGTGTGTGTGTGTGTGTGTGTGTGTGTTACTTTCTTCTCAATGTCAAATTTCAGTAGAAGAACCTGAGGCAAAGACAAAGTCTCTTCAAAGTGAGAAATATCTTCGACCTTATGGGGTCCCATTGGAATTTTCTAAGGATGTTTGTAGAATCATTTGTTTCTGGTTGTCACTTAAGCATGTATTTCCTTACATACAAGCTTGTTAATAACTGACTGTAAGTTATTTACTAAATTACTGGCTTTATATTTAGAATTCACTCTTTCATTATACCTCAAAATAATAATAAAAAAGTGTTTTCAACACATTCGTTTTTCCAGTTCATGAAGAAATTCATTTTGGATGAAACCGCTCTAGTCATCGCATCAAGCTTCAGATAAAATAATGATCAGTGAAACTGTCACTCCTTCCAAGTAATTATATAGCTTTTGTAATGTTACAGCCAGATGCCAGCAGAGGATTAATTAGAAGTCACAATTTCCCTTTTCTCAAACTTTTCACTTTATTAGTGTAGACTAGAAAAGTTCCTATATATGGATACTTATCTAACTGTTAAAAAACAAATTTCCTAGACATCCATATAAACTAAATAAGTTCTTCCTCCCCTGTGTAGTTGGTCTTTGAGGATGGAGGTGATGTGATATAGTACTGTTTACTTTACTAAGCATTACTTTGACTACTTTTGTCTGGATTTTTTTTCTTCATGTTTTGCATTGTCTCTGACCCGAATGCTACATGTTTTCTAATCCTCAATTTTGAAATTAGTTTTTTTTTTTTTTTTATCATGCAGACTGTAGGTCTACCTTATGATGTATTCACTTTTGCTTCTGATTGACAGATTGTCTGATTGCAATAATCAAATTGGCAAGTGAACTGACGGGGCTTGAAGGTAAATCACTGCATTTTAAGAAGTGCACCTTATGTGTGTACAGTAGGCATCCCACTTGGATCAGAGCTGTATACCTCTCTCCTTTAGCTCCATTTACAAAACCTACTGTGTTTATATCATGGTACTGACTTATGTAATGGTAAATGAGTACAATAATAATATACAATGGTATTTAATGTATGCTACTTAAGAGTACTTTAAAACATAAAATTACATATACAAATCAATCCTTTTTGGTACTTTTTATCAGCCCCTCATTGTTTATTCTGCCATTGTTCATGGTTCATTCTTTATTCCTCCAGACTCCTTAATCACCTTTGAGTGTTTACAATCACTGCTGGTAGATTAGAAGAGAAGCCTTTGAATGACTGATTCTGATTAAAAGAAAATAAGCAGTAAATATGTCTCCCGCAAATACTGAGCAGTTCTACGGCAAGGTTACGCCATACTCTAGATATGCTGAATATACAGTAACACACTATCTGCTTTAATTGCTGTCCAGTGACATGAAGCCTGCCATAATGTCATAGTGCAGCATGATTACTTTGGCCAAATTTTAAGGCAGCATCACATGTCTCCTTTAAAGAAGAAGACAGAATCCATTGTGACAAGCTCAGTGAACAAATAAAGTAGAGCCATTTTGTGAGTTCCTGCAGAGTATTCCAAATCAGTCACTTATAAGATTTCATGATGCTGCTTTAGAAGACATCTAGCTATGCAGGCCGTAAGCAACAAGACTAAGGTTTTCTAAGATTTGGAACAGAGCCCATTAGTCTGTAAGGATCCTGCTGTGGTGTGAAGACATCTATGATAGAGTCCTTAAGCAATGTTAACACACTCTATTCACATCTCCCTACCCTAGAGAACACGCATACATACAGAGCACTCTCACCATCTTCAGCCACACACACACCAGCCCAGCTGTCATTTCCATTGCTAAGGCTCTCAAAAATTCCCAAGGTGTGACTTTGCTCCCCTGCAGTAAGTGGCCTGAACTGAACGCTTCGGTCTAGACTGAGGTGACAGACGTCTCATTAGACTCCTTCACCACACAGCTACCAGTGCACATTGTTCCCACAGCTAGAGGAGAAAGGGAATTCTAGGAAGTGATTGTTGGGGGCTGGGTAGAGTCAGATGATGATAGTTCAGACAATAGTTACAGTCGAACACTGTGTTAACTCTTATTATTAGTCAGACTTTTTTTTAAGATTTATTTTTGGTGTTTTGCCTTTATTTTGATAGTGTAGACAGTGTAGAGAAGACAGGAAGTTAGAGTCATACTTTGGACTATCCACAAAGTATCTTCTATTTCAGCTTATTCTGGCCAAGAACTACCTACTGTAAGGGAAACAGGTCAATTTAGCTCAAAGGGAATTATTTTTGATTTTATAAGGGAATTTGGACAGAATCACTGATTCAGTGAACGAGCTGTATAACATCAACTCTGCAATGGATATTAAAATCCAAAATATATTGAAAACACTAATAATGTTAAATAAAGGGGTTTCCCAAGGTTGCCGATTGGCTGGAAGTTCAGTAGTCGCTCGAAGTGACATCTTGGGATGCCAATGGTTGGGCATTGGCTGAAGATGCGGAGTTGTGGGCTGGTTGAAGGTTTGATGCGAGCACAGTCAGAGTTGGACTCGGAGACATGCACGGCTTTGTGGCAAAACTTAACTCGTAATGCGAAACTCTCAAGGGAAAGAAAAGAAAAAGTAAAATATTAAAATGTAAAGATTTGGCTAAAAGCCAAAGAAACTGTAAAAAGGCTAAAAGTATAATTTGATGGTGTCCTGAGTTTTTAAACTGGGTTGTTGGACACATCCCAAATGGTGTCTTGACCAATTAGACATTGTCTTAGCTCGGGGTGTTGCTCCTCCCAATGCATAAATCAACATGTTATCTTATCAGTCACATGGTATTTTCCCGCTCTTGCAGAGTATAACTTGGACATGATTTCTATAACAAGAATATAATACATTTTACAAAGTATTGATTGATAGAAACGTTTAAAGCATGAATTTTTAAACTCATACATACCCAACCTGACGTCCCGGGGCTATTGTGTTTTCCAGTTGGGCTACCAAAATGTTTCACCACCCTGCTCGACGGGCTATCTTGAACAGTGATATAAAATTCCTTCCTTGATTTGCGTTGTTCACTAGCTTGTAGGGGTAAAACGGATAGTAGTTGATCGTCTGCACGTGTTTCGAAGTCTTGCCGATTTAAATATTCAAGTGTTTTAAACCATTCACGCGCATTTGGAGCTGCGTGCACTCATTCAAAGCTCGCACAGAGAGCCGCGTTTCAGACAATGTGCGTACACAGAATTGATTCCTCTTTTGCGCATCCTTGCATCTGAATGAACACATACACACAAAATTATCTCAAAATAACTGTCTCGGCAAGTATTCTCGTAAACACAGTCGGTTATGTCTTAAGTGAACGTAAACAGTGGAGAAAGAAATCTCAAGTGCATCATTATATTGTTTCCGTGCATTCGGTCTTAAAGGGGCAGCAGCCTATAAATACCTGCTGTTCCATAAGCGCCACCTGCTGTCAGAGAGTGACATTTGCATCTCATTCACAAAGCTACAATCAGACCATTCTGTTTTTGCTTCAAATTTTGAAATTATACAATCGAATTGCAATCTAAATAACATGTATTTAGCATCTTTGTTTGGATCGTGATTAAAATGCAGTGGTTGCCTCTGATTTAAAATGGAAAAAGCACAGCCAAAGCAGTTTGTTTATATGAAGAGATTTCTTTTATTTGTATTATTTAATTATTTGATTTGGGATTTGTTTTAAAATGTTAAGTTAGTTTTATTATTTGACATATTTAAATTTCACAAAGAAATGTGCAGCCTTTTGTTGGAGAAATAATAAAAGGACACCTTTTCATTTATAATTTGTCTTAAATCTCATTTTGTTAAAAAGAAAAATTGTGAGAAAATTGTATTCAGTATAGTGTAGTGAAATCAGTATAGTGAATCGCATCGCATCGTGAGTTGAGTGAATCATTACATCCCTATATGCTACGAGTTTTCACTGTAGTATCAAAGAAGTATTCTGTTATTTAAATAATAAAGAACCATATTTTTTTTTGCTCATCTGTAAAATGACCTGATCTGTTACTCAAAATCTGATATAATAATGCAATATGATCCGAGCCGTGGGTTTTGTGATCCGTTGCACCCCTACTCTCTTGACTTGTTATTTGAAGAAAAAAAGCGTTCAATTAAGTTTTTAATCATGCTGATTTGTCCACAGTGAATTTCAGCCAATGTCTTTTTTTTTTATATTCGGGCTACTTAAATTAATTTTGGGCAACTAAAATCTGAAGAATGTCTGCCCGAAGGGCTACCAGCGATTCTGAAATTTTGCGAGCCCTGTACATAATATGGAGTTATGCATAGAAATGATTAGTTGTTTATAAGTCCTTTTAGCATCATTTAGGTGCATATTCATGTGAAGGCAGTTTCTGTGCCATTCTGTGAACGAGAGGAAATGTTCTGTGAAGAACAAAGGTCAAAAGAGTTTAGAAGGAATCTTAGCCTGGTTCTTGTCTTCTAGGTGGGAAAGTCAATACGATGAAGTCTTTAGTTCATGATTTCTATCATGGATTTACATGTGATGGTCATGCTGTGCGTCTCTTTGACCATTAGTCTTGGTTACTTGCCCCAAAATTAACAATCTCCTTCCTGAGTTGGGATTATCAATAAGTGTTCTTTTGTTTTAATGCTGTGAGCTGCTCAAAGCTGCTAGTTGGTGGACTTGCATCAGACTCGTGGTACCAGGGTATCGTGGACAGATTTATGACGTTGTCTTGTTGTCCTGGGCCTCTTTGTGGAATTTGGCTCTTTGGGTTGTTTTATCACCAATCTGATCGAATCTTAAATTGTCTGATTCGCTCTGATACCCTACACTACTTAGACAGAAAGTGAGAGGATGGCCAAAATGGTGTTGTAAGTAAAGGTGTTTTGTTACGCTTGCCCTTGAAATCCTGGTATCTGTGTGTCAGAAAACTGAGAGTCGAGAGTATTCAGTCTGCCATTATCCTTTCTCAGATCTTAGAGCTTTGACAGCTTATAATTACCAAATCTTATGTGCTGAAAAACATGATTAGAGAAAACTCATGTAGAATTAATGACATGAAAAAAGTGCTAAAAAAGAAAACAAAATGTTCTGTCCTATATAAATAAATCTCAAAGATAATGTTATGCTTAACATTACCACAACAGAGATGCAACAAATCTTCTTTTTTGAATCTGATTCTAATTAGTACACAGTTTTATGAGGAACATCAGTCTGAAGATTGTGGAGTATTTGTTTGCAGCTACAGAATGTAAATTTGATATAGTCATAAAAACTTTAAAAAAGAAAGGAAGACGGAATATTTTGTGGGAGGTTGAACTTTTGATGATGGCACAGAAGTTTTGCCTTCCATCCCAATCAGGTGCTTTTAATATCTATTAAATGTATTTTGAAGAATTTATAACATATGGATTGCCTCTTCAAAACCTCTTAGGCTAGAAGTTATGTTACCACTGTACAATCTGTGCCTAAATGGATTGAAGATGTTAGCAGATCACGCATTGGTATCAAGCTCTTCATGTTTAAGATAGGCGGGGGCAGACATAGCAGAGGTGGGAAGTGGACATGGCTGAGTGTGTTAGTCAGTGTGGAGTGTAAATAATTGATTGGCATCAAATTTAAAGTTTGATCCATTACCCAGAGGCATATTTAACGTGCAGACACAATGACTGTGCCCAGTGATTGGCACTATTCTGCTATATCAAAAATGTTATGCATATTTTCTGAAAACACTGTGTCACATACGCAGCTCAGGATCGGGATGCGCAACAGCATGTGAAGGTACAGCGCTGACAGAAGGAAGAAGCTTCCTTTCAGCTAAAGCAGTGTGCAATTGATACTTAATATCTTGTTTTCTTTCTTGTTTTGAAATAGGCACTTTGAAATGAGCAGCAATAGAGAACAGATTATTTTTAGTGCATTGTTCAAATTCTTCCAGGCTCGGATGAGCCACAAAGTCCTCTAAACTAAATTCCATAATGAGACCGAAAAACACGCAGTTGAAAACAAGACAACAAAAAACGCTTACCAGAGGACAAAAAGACAGCGTCAAGTCTCAGCCAGCCAACAGCAAAATACAAGCTAGCCACAGAAGCCAAAATATGCAATAAATAAATTGTTGCTTGGGAAATACACTGTGAAGTGAAGTGGTGACTAAAAATAGTGCACAGCATAAATAAGAAGCAAACCAATGCGCCCTCTCTAACTATGCCTGCCTAACAAAACCTCACCCGTCTCACTAAATCCCTAGTCTTCATGCAGGTTCTGCGGCGGGTTCTTATGCACTGAAAACCAGTAGGCTTGTGAGGCCAATCTGCAATAGACGACCACCCAAGATCCTACGGACGTGCTCCCGAGATAACTGCTTTCGCAGCTAACGCTAACCGCTCCCCCGCGACACTATTAACCCAAAAACAAAATAACCGTGTCCACCAACACGCACACGCTTCTGCTTATAATGCGCCGCACGGAATTGCAAAATACAAGCTAGCCACAGAAGCCAAAATATGCAATAAATAAATTGTTGCTTGGGAAATACACTGTGAAGTGAAGTGGTGACTAAAAATAGTGCACAGCATAAATAAGAAGCAAACCAATGCGCCCTCTCTAACTATGCCTGCCTAACAAAACCTCACCCGTCTCACTAAATCCCTAGTCTTCATGCAGGTTCTGCGGCGGGTTCTTATGCACTGAAAACCAGTAGGTTTGTGAGGCCAATCTGCAATAGACGACCACCCAAGATCCTACGGACATGCTCCCGAGATAACTGCTTTCGCAGCTAACGCTAACCGCTCCCCCGCGACACTATTAACCCAAAAACAAAATAACCGTGTCCACCAACACGCACACGCTTCCGCTTATAATGCGCCGCACGGAATTCCCGATGACTGGAAAACCCCTCGGCAACCACATCACTACACTTCCACTCATTCAAAAATAGACCAAAAGCTTGGCGCGAACAGGGAACAAAGAAAGTGAAAAATACACTAAAGTTACCATTTAGCGCAATAAAAAGCGTTTTGTCTATATACAATGTAAAGCTTGTGGTACAATATAGCGCGAAGTGAGGCGTCTCACAATTAAACTATCGTAAATCGGATTAAACAACGTCCGAAAAACAAAAAATTCCCAACCATGTAATTTTGGTGAACAAAGCTTTAACGTGATTTGAAAAAATGTTCGGATGAGTCCCCAATTATGTTACGGTCCCTATATAAGGATCTAGGAGTCGGAAAGGACACATAACATAATAGATGGACAACGGCTAATGTCTTCCAAATAATCCTTTATTTTAACACAAATTACTCACAAAAGTAACCAAAAGTAGGAGACGGGGAGCCCAGCAACAAAGGTAGAAATGGCTAAATGAATAGAAACAAGCTGGGACTCCCCACTCCAAACTAAAATTACAAACTAAGAAAAGGTACGTAGCGATGTCGCTGCGGAGCAAACTGTGGCTGGCAGAGCTCCCCGGAGGGTCCGCCTCCTTCCACTTTATAGCTTCGTCTCCCCAGCTCAACCAATCCATCTTTTTCTTCAACGCGGAAGTAAGCCTATGGGTGAGACTTCCGGTTCATTAGCCGCTATAGGTAAATAACGAGGAGAATAACAACGTGCAGTAAACGGTAAAACTGTTTGCACTACAAACCAGTGTGTTCATAATTAAGATAATACATTAAAATAATATGATTAGACACACCAACTTTCAATATCAAGCAGCAAAACGAACTGTTTTGTTCAGCTAAAAATAGCTGGACGGAGTGGACGCAGATGAGACCGGAAGCCAGACCCATAGAATTTACAAATGGCCGCGCCCATTTTTACGACAAGAAAAAGGTGGATAAGGAACTAGCAAAACAAGAGAAAAATAAGACATTATAAACACTGTTTAATACGCCGTTTAAGACTCTGGGACGGGGCGTATGCGAAGCACGCGTAACACTAACACAATCGATGTTTCCCAGTTTTGATGCATAATGCTAGATAAAATGAGAATAATATTTCAGCCCTGAAATCTATGAACACTTGATGCATATGCCATACATCTTCGTTTACACATCTGTTATTGGGCACAGCTACAGGTAGCCTACAGTCACTGCATGTCTATTGGTTGATAGTAAATTATGTGACAGAAACATGTCATATATGTAAAATTTCCGCTCACCACGCAAGGCTCTATTGCTGATGAAAAAGCATGTTAAGTTAAGCAGAGATTCCGCTACTATGGAGACAGATTTTGATGTTAATAAATGCATTCGTTTAATCCCGCCTTTTTCTGAGAGAGATGTTGACAAATATTTTGTGCTGTTTGAGCGGGTAGCAATGACCTTAAAGTGGCCTACAGAGGTTTGGCCTCTCCTTCTGCAGTGTGTTTACGGGTAAAGCCCAGGAGGCGTATGCCTCTCTCTCACCTGAGGCAAGTTTAGATTATGACCAGGTGAAGTCTGCAGTTTTAAGGTCTTATGAGTTGGTTCCTGAGGCTTATAGGCAAAAGTTTTGACGTTATAAGAAAGCCGAGGGCCAGAGTTATGTTGAATTTGGTCGTGAGAAAATGGTACTGTTTGATCGCTGGTGTTCTGCACAAGAGATAAAGAACTTTGAGCAGCTTCATGATTTAATTCTCATGGAGGAATTTGAAAATTGCCTACCAGACAAAATTGCAACATATTTAAATGAACAAAAAGTCACTAATGTGTCTGCTGCTGCGATATTAGCTGATGAATATGTTCTGATCCACAAAGAGAGCTTTGAAAAGCCGCCTTTTCCTCTGTCACAGCGGGGTCCCGTTACGCACGCTCACTTTGGTGAGCATGTTAGTTTTAAAGATGGTACAGCTAAGGTGAGGCCTGTGTGTGCTTACTGTAAAAAGCGTGGCCATCTAATCAACAGCTGTTTTCTGTTGAACAAAAAGAAACCTAAGGCAGTCGCGTTGGTCAAAATATCTACAGCACCGCAGCCCTCTCAATCTGAATGTATGGACTTGGACATTTATTCCCCTTTTATTATGAAGGGTGCAGTTTCATTGCCAGACAGCTGCATAAAAGTCCCAGTAACTCTTTTACGTGATACTGCTGCTTCTAGGTCTGTTATTCTTCAAAGTGTGTTACCTCTTTCAGATAAAACCTCCTTAAGATGCGGTGAGCTGGTGCAGGGTTTTGGAATGAAGTTTGTTAATCTGCCCATGCACACTATTCAGCTCGAGTCGGACCTGGTATCTGGTCCAGTTGCGGTGGCTGCATGCACCGTTTTTCCCATTAAAGGAGTGGATTTTCTTTTAGGCAATGATTTGGCTGGGGGTAAAATTCTAGTAAATCCCGAGGTTACTACTGTGCCCCTTGTCTTTGAAGGCCCTGATGAATTACAGATGAAATATCACACAGTGTTTCCTGTGTGTGCTGTCACACATGCTATGGCCAAAGCTAATGTTTTAGAGCGTGATGGGTTAGAGGATAGCTTTATGATAGATCTTGATATAGAGTCTAAGTTATCCCCTGATATTAACTCTGCCGTGTGTCTTCCATCTACAGTCTCTGATCCCATGGCGTCATGTGACGGTGGCGTGCACAGTTCGTTCCATACTGTGTTAGAGCTGAAGAAGCCATTGGAGAGCTTTGGCGAGGTTACTACTGTGCCCCTTGTCGATGAATTACAGATGAAATATCACACAGTGTTTCCTGTGTGTGCTGTCACACATGCTATGGCCAAAGCTAATGTTTTAGAGCGTGATGGGTTAGAGGATAGCTTTATGATAGATCTTGATATAGAGTCTAAGTTATCCCCTGATATTAACTCTGCCGTGTGTCTTCCAAATACAATCTCTGATCCCATGGCGTCATGTGAAGGTGGCGTGCACAGTTCGCTCCATACTGTGTTAGAGCTGAAGAATCCATTGGAGAGTTTTGGCGGCACGCACATGTCCTGGAAACATTTGATTTCTGAGCAGAAGCGTGATCAGTCACTCGCCTCTTTATTTGAATTGGTTGTTTCTGAGAATGAGGTTGCAGACATGGCTTCTGGCTATTTTCTTAAAAATTATGTCCTGCTGCGTAAGTGGACACCATCTTACGCTTCCACACAGGATGACTGGAGCATTGTTACACAGGTTGTCGTTCCAGACAAGTTTCGAAATGAAGTACTTAGTCTGGCACACGACAATCCTTTAGCTGGTCACTTAGGTATTACTAAAACTTATAATCGCATCTTGTGCCAGTTTTTTTGGCCAGGGTTAAAACGGGATGTGAAGTTACACTGTAGAACATGTCATACATGTCAAATATCTGGAAAGGCAAACCCACCCATCCCACCATACCCTTTGTATCCTATTCCAGCTGTTGATTCACCATTTGATCATGTTATCGTTGATTGTGTGGGTCCATTGCCCCGTACTAAATCTGGCAATCAGTTTTTACTGACCATTATGTGTGCTGCAACACGCTTTCCCGAAGCTATACCTATGAGTAAGATCACTGCACCGGCGGTTGTAAAAGCACTCGTTAAGTTATTTTCATTGTTTGGACTCCCTAAAGTAATTCAAACTGGCCAGGGGACAAACTTTATGTCTCGTGTTTTTGCACAGGTGAAGGAAGGTTAACAATGTCACTAAGCCTGATTATTATCCTCTTCCTCGCATGGAAGACTGTGTCGACCGTGTGGGGTCAGCAGCTTTTGTGACAAAGTTAGACCTCCTTAAAAGCTATTGGCAGGTGCCTTTAACTCCGCGTGCCAAAGAAATTAGTGCATTTGTTACCCCTGATGCATTTTTACAGTATACTGTAATGCCTTTTGGGGTACGCAATGCGCCCGCTACTTTTCAGCGGTTAGTTAACCGCATTTTGTGGGGGGTGCCGGGGTGTGAGGCGTATTTGGACGACATAGTTGTTCACTCTGCAACATGGGACGAGCACATCAATCAGTTAAAAAAAGTCTTTCAGAGGCTGACTGAGGCAAATCTAACTGTTAATTTGGCTAAATGCGAGTTTGCTAAAGCGACAGTAGTTTACCTTGGTAAAATTGTGGGTGGTGGCATGGTAAAGCCGGTAAATGTAAAAATTGAGGCCATCACGTCATTCCCAATTCCTTCCACTCGTCGCGAATTACAGCGGTTCTTGGGAATGGCGGGGTATTACCATTGCTTCTGTAAAAACTTTTCTTCAGTGGTTGCCCCACTCACTGACTTGTTGAGTCCGAAAACTGCGTTTAAGTGGTCACCAGAATGCCAGCATGCTTTTGAGTCTCTTAAAGCCCTCATGATGCATGCACCTGTCCTTGCTGCCCCAGTGTACGATCGTGCTTTTAAACTAGCTATTGATGCTAGCGATGCTGGAGCAGGTGCTGTTTTGTTGCAGGATGGGCCTGATGGCGTCGAGCACCCTTGTGTGCTATTTTTAAAAAAAAATTCAAAAACATGGGCTTTGTTTGTCCAAGCTTTTAATTTAGAAATAAAACACATAGCCGGTAAAAATAACGTTCTGGCAGATGCATTGTCGCGTGTTGTTACGTGGTGATTGGTGGCTTTCTTTTTTTTCGGCTCACCATTCTCCATCTGGGGGTGGGGGTGTTACGCGTGCTTCGCATACGCCCCGTCCCAGAGTCTTAAACGGCATATTAAACAGTGTTTATAATGTCTTATTTTTCTCTTGTTTTGCTAGTTCCTTATTGGTTGAGCTGGGGAGACGAAGCTATAAAGTGGAAGGAGGCGGACCCTCCGGGGAGCTCTGCCAGCCACAGTTTGCTCCGCAGCGACATCGCTACGTACCTTTTCTTAGTTTGTAATTTTAGTTTGGAGTGGGGAGTCCCAGCTTGTTTCTATTAGTTTAGCCATTTCTACCTTTGTTGCTGGGCTCCCCATCTCCTACTTTTGGTTACTTTTGTGAGTAATTTGTGTTCAAATAAAGGATTATTTGGAAGACATTAGCCGTTGTCCATCTATTATGTTATGTGTCCTTTCCGACTCCTAGATCCTTATATAGGGACCGTAACAGTTAGGATGAAAGAAAGTATGCATTTGTGTATATATTGTATTTGTTTACAATGTAAACAGGCTTAGAATGACTTTTCACATTTGCCCGAGGTTGCTGATCTCTCGTCTTTGAAGGTCACACAACCCAATCTCTCCTGTCCTCCACTGTAGCCCATCTGCAGTGTCTCAATGAGCATGTACCAGGTCACTCTCAGTGCCTGCCAGCCACCAACAACCTTTAGCCAGAGATAGTGAATAATCTGACTCTCAGATGTTTGCCTGAAGGTTTGTGTGCATTTGTGAACATGCATCTCTACATGTATATCTTGCTTACCTTCTTCATCTGCTCT
The DNA here is from genome assembly GCF_001515645.1 of Sinocyclocheilus grahami. NCBI lineage: Eukaryota > Metazoa > Chordata > Actinopteri > Cypriniformes > Cyprinidae > Sinocyclocheilus > Sinocyclocheilus grahami. The sequence continues at coordinate 1,483,030 of NW_015505610.1, read as the reverse complement.
CCTATCCCTATTTCCCCTGTTTCTCTCTCTGAACTCTTGTCTTCTTGACCCTTGTTTCTCTCTGTTTCCCCTCCATACGGTCTCTACAGTGTAATGCATTGGAATAAACTAAACAACACATTTATACACATTGTGGTGCTGGTCTTCAGAAACAGAGGGGTTGAAAACATGTTGTAGAAAAATGCATTTTAATTTTATGTATTTTTAAATACTGGGCTTTAAAAGTGACTAAATAACTGCATGAACATCATAATTTGCAGCAATGACATTAGTTTTATCACTAAAGCTTTTCCTTTCTTATTAGTGCTGGAACACTCTCATAATAATTCATACAAGTTATAGTTGGTAAAACTATCAAATATGGTGGACTTTTATGCAAACATGGCTTTTAAGTCAAAAACATGCTTTACGAAGTATGTGAATGCATATGGTAATGCTTTTCGATGTATTGCAAGCATGCAGCCCAAATAGTTAAGCATTAACACCCCAGTAAGTTAATGATTAACTGAACATATAGTAAAGGAACAATAACCATTATTTATGTGGTAATTAAGCATGAACATATCAGAAATGTAGTACTTTCGTAGTACTTTATTACTGGCAACTTCTCAATCACTCAAGTACCAAACAAATCAATAATTAATGTGCATATACTTTTCAATTTAGAACGGGGGTCAATTTGTCTAATTCATAGTGTTCAGTGTACTTAATACATGGTAAATCACAGAAGTTTTGTAAATGACTCACACATACAAAAAAAAATTTTAAGTTGTAAAAAACAAAATGGCTGAAATGCTGACACTCTTTTTCGATAGTCCGCTTTAGACATTCTGCTGACTGTGGAACAATAAATGTGATTGTTATTTGGCTCATGCTGTAACAGACCTTTTTAGGTGTAACACTGAGTGATGTAACTAAGTTGAATGCTGCTCAGTAAAGGTGGAGTCACAGACACATAGTAGTTGTCCGAGTTATTTTTTCGCTCTAGAGAAGAACAAGAGTGAAACAGACTGTAAGTAACTTTTCAAGTACAATTGACCGTTCACAAAAACCTGTGCTCCTTAGTTACTATTGCTATCCCCAACAAACAATGCCACTCTCACACAAAAGATCATGTAATCACAAGGTCTCAGGACTCTAAGCTTTTAAATTGTGTCATTTTTAAGTAAATTCAAACAATAAATACCATTGTGTGGATCTTTAATATGTCATGTATTGCCTCAGTTCAAACACGTGAACTGATCATCTTTTCTTATTTACGTAAAGCACGAAATGAACATGAATAAACATCAGAAAGTATTTTATTTCAACCGCGGAACACAAAATGTTTCAGGTTTAAGTCCACTGAACTTAATCTACTCTCCTGTCTGATTTGTGGTTAAAGGGATAATCCACCCCAAAATGAAAATTTTGTCATTAATCACTTACCCCCATGTCGTTCCAAATAAAGTTGTTATCTTTGCTTTCTTCGCGTACAAAAAGTATTCTCGTCGCTTTATAACGTTACGTTTGAACCACTGATGGCAGATGGACTATTCTGACAATAGCTGTGTCTCATTTAGAAGGCTGCACCCTCCGGAGGTCGAATCCTCTAGAGGTCGCATCCTCTGTAGGATGCATGTACGAAGTGTCCTCAACCAAGAATTAAACGAGACGGCCTTCGTAGGACGGGCGGAAAAGGAAACCGGAAGTATCACGTTGCTATGCCAACACATTTAGAGCATCGTTGCGCTCTCACACTACTTAAACAAAGGAAAATTATTTCTAAATTTGGAAAGTAATTTGAAAAAAAAAAGCTTTTACTTGTTTTATTTTGTTCAATGTTGAGGAACTGCAGCGTACGTACAGCAGACATCTATTAGAGAAAAAAAGGAGGAAGATATTTAAAACAAAGTTTATCCGTTTTGACCGAGGCGAATTAAGGTAAGTTGTAAACACCACATCTGCGCTTGTGTGTACGTTACATCTGCCGGCGCCGGCATTTTTCAAATTAACAACGGTTGTTCACGGCGACGCAAAGAATTGTCGCAAAGGCACAGTGGGACATGTTTCGGTTTGGACTTTCTGAGAGAATTAAGGCTCAGTCAGGGTACGGATCTTCCGCCTTCTCCTTGGTTTGGTCAACGCAGTGGTTGAAGGGATTTCTCAGTGGAGCTCTGATTCTGACCAGGACCCGAGGATTATCACCTTGTGTCTCCGTTATTGTGATTACTAAATAAACCTTACCTTTGCACTCGCACTTGGATCCTGACTCTTCTCTGCCGTGACACAGTATTTTAACTTCAGCGCTGCAAGCCATGCATAAAGTGCCGGACATGACAGGTTTTCTGATTTGCAGAACAAGTACCTTAAAGGGTTAGTTCACCCCAAAATGAAAATTCTGTCATTAATTACTCACCCTCATGTCATCCAAAACCCCTAAGACCTCCGTTCATCTTCGGAAGACAAATTAAGATATTTTTGATGGAATCTGAGAGCTCTCTGACCCTCTATAGACAGCAACACAACTGAAATGTTCCCAGACAGAAATGTAGCAAGACATCGGTAAAACAGTCCATGTAACATCAGTGGTTCAAATTCAATTTTGCGAAGCTATGAGAATACTTTTTGTGCGCAAAGAAGACACAAATAACTTATTTTATTTAACAATTCTTCTCCTCTGAGTTATGTCTTCTGCCATTTTGGAGAGTACCCAAGAACGTAATCTGCATTGTTTACGTTAGGGGGGAAAGCGTGCGCATGAATGTAATCGGCGTAATCAGCGTTGTATACACTTAGAGTAAAGCGTGCGTATGCGTTGTGATACTCTCCAAAATGGCGAAAGACAGTAACTCGGGGGAGAAGAATTGTTTAATGAAGTCACCTTTTTTTTTTCTTTGCACACAAAAAGTATTCTCTTAGCTTCGCAACATTGAAGTTGAGCCACTGATGTCACATGGACCGTTTTACCGATGTCCTTGCTACGTTTCTGTCTGGGAACATTTCAGTTGCGTTGCTGTCTATGGAGGGTCGGAGAGCTCTCAGATTCCATTAAAAATATCTTAATTTGTGTTGCAAAGATGAACGGAGGTCTTACGGGTTTGGAAAGACATGAGGGTGAGTAATTAATGACAATTTTCATTTTGGGGTGAACTAACCCTTTAAAGGAATTACTTAGCTTATTACCATTACTGTGGCAGCCAACAACAGCACAGCTTAACCCTCCGCACATTTTTATATTTAGTTATATTGAAAAAGTTAATTGAAAAAATCTTTTTTACCCTGTTTTAAAGGGTTAGTTCACCCATAAATGAAAATTAGGGTGCATTTTACTCACCCCCCCTGAGGCATCCTAGGTGTATATGACTTTCTTCTTTCAGACGAATCCAGTCAGAGTTATATTAAAAATGGTCTTTGATCTTTCAAGCTGTTTAATGCCACTCAGCAGGTGTTGCATTGCTTCAGTCCAAAACAACTTAAATAAAAATCGCCCATCCGTAAAAAAATAAATAAAATTGTCTCACACGGCTCCGGGGGGTGGACAAAGGCCTTCTGTAGCGAATCGATGCATTTTTGTAAGAAAAATATCCATAGTCAAAACGTAATAATCACTTGAATCTAGCTTGCGCTCACTGTTGTAAACAGAAGCAATTCTGGGGGAATGACGTAGCAGGTGTAAAAATATTGTGGGTTTTGAAGTGGGACATAACGCCCCTTCAAAACAGTGTATTATGCACCTGCTAACTTTAACTGTTTTTAGTCTAGTACTAAACTTAAATCATTTTAGGAGCTGCAGGTCCTATCCATGGAAACCATAATAATGATGTATATGGTTATGACACTAAGTAATGAGCTTATGCAACTACACATTTACAATTACTTACTATATTATTATTTACTATTACTCCACTAGGTCTGAAATATATACTGTAAATTTTAATCCCCTGGAACACACTACAAACATGATGATCTAGATTAGAACATGATGCATTGCTGTGTCTCTGTCATAATTAAATAATTAAACAATTTTGGAAAAAGTGTCTGTACGTGTGTGTGAGTTTTGTTTTGCTTACAGTCTTCCTTCAACAGATATTAATATAAGACAATACTGCAAAAACAGTTTACTGTCAAGCTGTTATATTCCGGTTATATATTTATTGTCCAACATTCCTAATTTTTCTGTCATTAATTTAATTTCATATGTTGGTATTAATTCAGTGTTTATAATGCTAACACTTGAACTTAAAGTATGTTCAACAGAAACTGACATGGTTTCTAGAGAGCAAAAGGTTTTGTGAAAAAAGGGAAGGCATTCAAATAAAGTCTGTAAAATAAACTGTTAAAAGGATTTGATGATCACTAATACGTTATTGTGGTCATCGTTCTGTCTGTATTTCAGCTTTAATGTACGTTTTTTTTAAACAAAGCAGCTGATATTTGCCATAGCGACAGCAAGAAGCTAGTGGACTGCCGAGCCGCTTTCACTCCAGAATGGGGGAAGCGTAGGGCTGCTGCTGTTGCATTGGAACGTTCGGTAGCGGCGTCCAGTATCTGCTAAGAGGCTGAGTAGTGGAATGAATCCGTGACGTGTTTCAATGCAAAAACAGGAGGCTTTATTTACAACGATGAAAGTAAAAACAAAGATAAATTATGACGGTAAAGTATAAAATGGAAAAGAAACAAAAATGAAATTAGACCAACAAAACAAAATGGTCAACAGAAAGTGAGCGCACCAGCTACTCACCCCTTCCTTCCAGCCACACCGGAAAACTAACAGGTACATATGCACCTAAGCCCAAGTGACGTAGCAAACAGCAAATGACCATTTCAAAATAAAAGACCTTTCTCACACCTACACGTTCTATTGGCTTTCACTTCTTGTCAGTATAAGTTCTTTGTTCTTATCGACCACAGGTACAGCCTGCACTCAGGACTGTTATGCACGCATGTGCCTAACGGTCCTCAGAGCAGGCTGTACCGGTGGTAAATATAGCCTACTGCTCTCAGACAGAACAGGCAGGTTGTCGAGAAGTGACAGAGCAGGATGCAGAGCAATGTGGATGCGCTGCCCTTGAAGGACGTTCAACTTGGTTTTGTTCATATTTTAATAACAAAAATAACAAATAGGCTACATTTTTTGTGACACTTTTTCCAATTATGTTCACATTATCATCTTGAAAATAAGAATAAAAATAAGAAATACAATTTTTGTACAACCTATATTTTTATTTTCTCTGTGACACTTTTTTTCCTACTGTGTTGACAGCAAAATGTTAAACGAATTGTGTGTCTTGACAAGACGGAAAAAAAAATCCAAATACAATTTTGTGCAGACTACACTTTTATTTGTTAGCCTATCTCTTTCATTAGCGGAAATTTACATGTGAGATTCTGGAAACGAGATCTAAATTTAGCAGGAACGGTTGGGTCGGGAAGAAAATTATTCTAAGTGGACAGCAGGTGAACAAAGAGTAAATATATCACGGGAGCGGGACTAAAAAAAAGCCCTAGCAGACCTCTAAGGTGAGATACATTGTCCACATTCAACGTGCTCCTGTACTTTGTTAAAAAAAAAAATCAGTTTCAAGGAGCTGTCACAGGATAGATCGACGAGGCTGTCCTGTTCCTTGTAGGTGAGTCCCGCAATTGCAACCTCAGTGTGACAGCTCCTTGAAACTGAGTCAGTTCTGGTTACATGTGTCAAACAAATACCCTGAACTTGCCAACAAAGGCAATAATGTTTTTGATGCTGTTTGCCACAACGTATGTGTGAAGTGGGATTTTTTGGGTTGTGGCCTTAAAGACAAAGTACAGGAGCGCATTGAGTGTGGAATCTGATATCCATTTTAAATTGACGTCGATTCAGCCAGACATCAAATCCATAACAGCTGAAAAGCAACATCACCCATCTCATTAGGTACTGTCTGGAAGACTGCTGATCAGACTGTGGGACTGTTCTTTACTCAAACTGACAAAGTTTGCATCGTTCCTCAGTTTAAATGTAAATGTTTTGTTTTTTTTAAACACAGTTATGTATTTCATTGCAACAGATTTGTGAACTATGTAGCTTCTGTTACACACTTTGATGCAATATAATTGTAAATAGTATGCAGAAAGTATGTAGTGTTATGGATTTAAATATATTTGTAAAGAATGTTTATATCATCTTACTTTCACCAGAATATAAAAATATGAAATTTGATGGTAGTTCTCGTAATTCACATGAAAACTGGTTAATAAATGTTGATAATTTTGTGCAAAGAGACAATCTGCTTTATTAATATATCTAATATACAAATATATCTAAATATATTTGTATAGGTCTGCAACGGGGTGGGTTTTTAATGGGATTTGTGTGTGTGTATGAGAGTGAGTGTGGATCCACATATTCGTTAATCTGACCAGTTTTAGGCCCAATCCCAATTCTACCCCTTAGCCCTTCCCCTTTCCCCTACCCCTTCGTTTCGCGCGTTCACGTGAAGGGGTAGGGGTGTCTCGATTCTCTTTTGGTTGGAGGGGTAGGGGAGGGGGAAGAGCCAGATAGCCCTTCAAACGAAGATTTTTTCGGGACCACACTTCAAACTAAGTGGTATGAATTATCTCAGCGTAAACCGGCTTCAGCGGCAACATGGCTGCCCGAGCGAACAAAAAGACACATGAATGTAAGCATTTTTGGCATTAATAAAGGTTTTAACAAAAAGTAATAATTAGTTTTATGTTACATTCAATTGTGAGTTCATATTTACAGTCATGTTACTCAAAGAAATGTTTGCAAAAAATCACTAAAGTTTGCTAACGTCATATCATTACTGACTGCACGATAGTGCCACAACATATTTTCATGTCTGATCAGGGCGGTATGATGATGTGTGACGGCATAGTAGTGGTGTCCCAATTCTTAGGGGAATATTTTAGGGGAAGGGGAAGGGGTATAAAATAGAATTGGGATTGGGCCTTAATATAGTATTTCACTGTGATTTTCTAATCTGAGCTGATTGATACTGTTAAAGTTAGGTTTGTTGAAGCTTTGTGCCCAGAATAACACAATTCTTAGTATTAGTTTGAAGTGTTGTAAGCTAACGCTATAGAAAATCTTTCACGTTGCGGGGAAAGGTAAATTTCAGTTTGTGAGAGAATTTTAAGTGTAAAACAGGGAAAAGGACAAATTAGAGCATAGTAGTTGAAAGCGAACTATTAAAGAGAAAGAAATTATTGCTCCTGGATGTGTGAGCTGCACGATATTTGATGTGTGTGTGTGTGTGTGTGTGTCAGTAAGCAGCGCATTAATATAGAACTGTAATTAAAGGCTCTAATGCACACCAGCACACCAGTATAGGTGTGTGTATTGTAGGTGCTAGATGATGTATGATGATGTGTGACGGCATAGTAGTGGTGTCCCAATTCTTAGGGGAATATTTTAGGGGAAGGGGAAGAGGTATAAAATAGAATTGGGATTGGGCCTTAATATAGTATTTCACTGTGATTTTCTAATCTCAGCTGATTGATACTGTTAAAGTTAGGTTTGTTGAAGCTTTGTGCCCAGAATAACACAATTCTTAGTATTAGTTTGAAGTGTTGTAAGCTAACGCTATAGAAAATCTTTCACGTTGCGGGGAAAGGTAAATTTCAGTTTGTTAGAGAATTTTAAGTGTAAAACAGGGAAAAGGACAAATTAGAGCATAGTAGTTGAAAGCGAACTATTAAAGAGAAAGAAATTTGTTTTATCTAAAAGCATAAAAGACAGACCACAGGTTGCATTAATTCATTTATTGCTGTATTTTTATTTTATTAAATTTTTTTGTATTTCATTACTTTTGTTGTTTTGAATTCCTTTATTAAAACTTTACATCTACAGCATTTATACACTTTTTGACATTTGCCTACTTGAATTCGTAATTATACATCTTTGAAGTCACTCATTTAATTGTGTAGTGTGTTGTATTCCATTTCCATGATTGAATTGTATAGTTAGTATGTGAAGTGAACATAATTCAAAAAGTAATCGGTAAGTAATAAATTTCCATCAGAAGACAGTTAGACACAGGATCAATTAGAATTTTAAACTCAGGCCCTTATCAGTCCAGCTGTAAATTGATAAGGGGGCTACATAACCATAACCATACCCTAACAGTCTATTAATAATCTACTAAAGTTAGTTAACATATTGTGGCAAAGTTACTTACAGTTAATGTGGACTATCAAATCTTAGTGTAACCCTAAAACACATTTACTATACACTAATTTAACCAATAATTACTGGCTTATTTCTGTTTATTTATCCTTTAGATATTTGAAAAGTTACAAATAAAATAAATAAATAAATAATGGCTAATATGCCTTTACTATATATTCAGTTAATCATTAACTGTTGGTGTGTTAATGCTTAACTATCACATATTTATGGACCATTAAAATAAACTGTTACCTAATTTTCATGTCTCTTTTACTTTTTTATTTTGCTGTCCTAAATATATGTGACTCTATTGTTTTTCCCTGCTGTCCATGACACCATCAGAATTTATGCATTATTTGGTCATGACCTATCAGAAAACTACTGCATTTTATTGTATGCCTTGCTTGCAACTTTATGACGTTTGCCTGCATTCTTTAATTATTGTCTGAATGTATTATTTATTAATTTACTTATTTTCATTGTTGAATAGTGTTTTCTAATTTATTCATGCCAAGAAGCTATCTTCTTTATACCTTTCCTCACATTTCCTTTTCACACCCTCTTCTCATCTCTGTATATGTGAAACATGTTTTCTCTCGTGCACATTTCTTTCTCATCAGATGGATGCAAGCAGATAACAGGGGAAGCCCTCTCACCTCTCCCTGCATTCTGCCAAATTAGCATATGCATGAGAACCCACATGCATTATACATGAGATCCTGGGGGGAAACAGAGGAATGACACACACACACACACACACACACAGTATAAAGAGAATGACAAAGCTGTAGGTACACAATCAGTAAAATCAATTGCTTTAAAAACAGTTACTGGTCAACATATATTATTATTATTATTATTATTTATTTATTAATTTATTTATTTATATTATTTTTTTTTTCATTAAGAAAATTTTTTTTTGTATGTATTCCAGCCCATGAAGGACAATTATTTCCCAACTGATTATATTTAAGTCTTTAAGAAAAAGTAGAAGTTGGTTTAGCACTAAGTCATACTAAATTGCCTACATCAGTAGTTCTCAAACCTGTCCTGGAGTACCCCCAGCCCTGCACATTTTGTATGTCTCCCTCATCTATCACACCTGATTCAACTCATCAGCTCATTAGTGGATACTGCAAGACCTGAAGTGGTTGTGTCAGATATAGGGAGACATACAAAACGTGCAGTGCTGGGGGTACTTGATGGAGAGGTTTGAGAACCCCTGGACGTAATAACACAAGAAAAGCACTGAATCCAAGATTGCACGCTTCTGATCTGTGTCAGATGGCTTGCGTACCATACTGAGTTCTTTGCCAAAGCTTATGGTCCCATGATTAGTTTTTTTTTAATTCATGCATGTGTCATTATATTTATTTTAACATGTCAGTAACATTAAACAGTCTGTGGTTTGTTTGCACATTAAACAATGGCTTGGTGACCTGGGGTCACACATTACACAATATTTCACTAGGAAGAATAGCAACAACTCTGTCTTTTTTACAAACCACATGTAGGAAGTGATACAGGAAATGCCATTTTCTGTTGTATCTGTTGTATTGTGGTTCACAAGAAGCTTGCTATCCTAGGGGGTATTCCAGAAAGTAGGTTGTGTGATATACTCATGTATGTTTAAGGGTAAGTAAGCTGATAAACTCACCATTGAGTTCCAAAAACGGAGGTAACTTTCAGGGCATGTAAGTTGTCATAGCAACTTACTCTGAACACAAGCTGCTCAGGAGTAAGTTCTGCTCCAGGGTTAGTTTACTTCAGAGTGTAGGATCTCTGTCTGCAAACGGACCCACTTACCCTATAGAATCACACATGAAACAATCACATTCCATTGAGACAAACTGAGAAGCACCCTATGCAGCCAGCTGCGGTCATAAAACTCAGGCAGGGTCAGTGAAGTGCCTCCGCAGTTCCTGTCCTATCTAGCTTATGGTCTCAAGAGACTCAAATAAAAAACAGCGCTTAAACCCTAACTCAAACTAGGATACAAACTATCTTTGTTTTACGGGCTTTCAGGGACCAGATGTGTGATACCCACGACCATTTAACACATAAATTGATAATCCCGTCAACAAAAGAGACAATTTTATATGTCCATGTCCGAGCAGAAGAATGGCAGACACAAAACTCGTGACATGGGCATGACCTCAGGACACCTCCCCTTTCCCCCCTGCATTCCAAAAAAGGGATGCATCCTTTTTCTACTTCCCAGAAAAAGCTTGAAACTTTGCGATCTTCAAAGAACTTAAAGTCTTGCAAACAGAGACTTTTCAGCAGAACTGCTCAGGCCTCTACGTCATCAAGAAAGCAATCAATCCAATGAGGGCTTCCCCAAAAGGACCTCATCCTGATGTCACCGCAGTAACCAATCGGCAACGGAATTTCCCTCCAGTAGCCATCCAGGAAGCCTGTGTCAGCAACGAGAAAACCTCTCCGCTTCTCAGCTATCAGCAAAACGCAAGTACATAAAAAGCTCCTATCTGCTGAAATCGGTGCTGAACTGGTGAATTGAGTTAAGCAGTAAAGATAAGAAAATCTCTGCTTTGTGTTTCTCCCAGGCTGAATTTAAAACCACTCGTGAAAACGAGTTAGAACTGTGAAAACTTCATGCAACTCCGTTAACTCATTTCCTTCATGCTTCTGAAATGTATATGTGTGTGTATGCGTGTTTTAGCTTAGTTTTAATGTAATCTAGAATAGCCAATAAAATTTGTGTTTCATTTATAAAGAATCATTGTCTGGTGTCATATAACTTTCAAGTCAAACATTGGCAAGATCACGTTACCTCGCTAAGAGCTTACAAATTATCACAATTGTATTGACCTGTGGCCAGGGAAAATACCCATAATCAGATGGTTAAGATGCATGAACATTAACGGCTCGCTGGACGACCGTTGATAAGGTGTAAACCATTCAAATTTGAAATCCGTTCTAATCAGGTGGACTTCGAATTTTCAGATTCGAGTCCTTTCAAAACCTGAATGAATTAATAATAATTAATTCCCTAAGAAACTGTCATGAATTCGGTCCATGGACTTCCGTTTATTCACCACCATAGGTCACCCTTTCCATTACATTGACTCTCGCACAACACAAACTGTTGCATAGCACCCCGGACTACATATCTCATCATTCTTTGCATGATTTGCACATTGCACTGATTGCACTCATTGCACACAGCTGTTTCTAATCACCTCACTCACTATATAACACCCATTCTAACCACCTTTCTCTGCTGAGTATTGTTTAGCCTGTACCCCTTTCCGAGTCTCCGTGTTTTCCTTGTTTTGCCTTGCCTGTTTTTGCGGTTTCTGATCTTTGCCTGTTTTCCTGGATTTTTCCCTCTCGTCTCGCCCCTGTGATTCTGTCTGCCGATCGGTGACCTACGCTAGCCCTAGGACTATTCTTCTGTTTTTGCCCGCCATATACCTGTTTGCCATTGTTCGACCCTGCCTGTTATACCACGTCTCTTTAATAAAAGCTTGCAGATGGATCCACACGTCTCACGTCTCGTCAGCCCCGTTACAGAATACTCAGCCCTACAAGGACCCAGCAGCTTTTCTGATGAACACTGGCCAGGAATGGACACAGCAAGGATTTTGTTAGCCCTTAAACAGGGTCCACGATCATTGGAGAACCATATCCGAGAGTTTTTATCCATCGCTCACTATTCTGAGTTACCAGACTGTTTATTTATAGAGTTTTTCTGCGATGGCATAAATCAACCTCTTAGGGCTAAGCTTAGACGCGAGGGTCCACGTTCATCACTCGCTCAGTTCATGCATTAGGCTTTGTTGACTGTCGGATCTTTGTTTACTGTGGGTGTCGCGGAGGAAGAACGTGACACAATGTCTGTGACTGAAGTGGTGGCTGTACCAGAGCACGCTCACAAAATGGCGGCGGCAGCG
>NW_015505610.1:1443904-1470158 GCF_001515645.1 Sinocyclocheilus grahami | reverse complement strand
TTCATCCAGAATCACGTTGCATCACAGCTGATCATCCAGAGTCATGTCACGTCCTGTCTGTCACACCCAGATTCTCAAGGTCAGCCCTTCGGTATCCCAGTCTGGTATCCAGTGTGAGGGATGCACCGCTGGTGTCTGCGCGTACCGCTGGTATGCGCAAACCCACTTTTCTGATCTTTGCCTGTTTTCCTGGATTTTTCCCTCTTGTCTCGCCCCTGTGATTCTGTCTGCCGATCGGTGACCTACGCTAGCCCTAAGACTATTCTTGTGTTTTTGCCCGCCATATACCTGTTTGCCATTGTTCGACCCTGCCTGTTATACCACGTCTCTTTAATAAAAGCTTGCAGATGGATCCACACGTCTCACGTCTCGTCAGCCCCGTTACAGAAACGGAATCAGACATTACAAGAGCTATCAGCTAACATGTGACCTATTGACCAGACTGCAGTGGGTGCATATTATATAACAATATACAATATTATAGTGTGTGTATATATATATATTACGGCTGGGCAAGTTAACGTGTTATTATCGTGTTAACGCATTAATTGATTAACACCGACAATTATTTTATCGTGCATTAGCACAGTTTTTAAATTATTATGAAAGTCCATTGCTCACTGGCTCTGAATACACATACAGACAAACCATGTGTCACAGGAGGGGTGTCAGACTCTGTTCCATGTTTTGTGTGTGTCTTGCTCCCCATGTGCCTTCCTATGCCCTTATTTGGTTAGGTTCCTGTCCTGATTAGTGAAGTTCATTTGTCCCAGGTGTTTCCCTTGATGTTTCATTGCTCCCAGGTGTGTCTCGTCATCCCCTCCTCCTGTGTGTATAAATAGTGTTCCCTGTGTGTGCTCCAGCTTCCGGTATTGCATGTGAATGTTCATGTCATGTATAGTGTGAGTGTTCCTTTGTGTTAATTAAACCCATTTGGATTAATGTACTCCTCGTCTCTCTCCGTTCCTTGCTCCTCAGTCCACTCAGCAGTGCACCCGTGACAAGGGGTGGGATGTTGATCAGTACTGGCTTGGGATGGGTGTCATCACGCATCTCAACCAATGAGCACATCTGGGGAGGGCCTGCAGCACATGAACGCTCCTGATAAAATTATTTAGGCTAAGCATCAACATTCACAAACTGTTCACTGTTATTTTTAACAGAAAAGAATGCAACATGCTCGTAATCACAACTTCATAAGTGGGAAATAGGAAGTTTCCAATAGCACGTCAAGACAGCAGAGAAGCGCTCTCACTCAGCACAGTGGAGAGCATTGTTTTGTTAAAGGGGTCATGTGATGCTATTTTAAAGATCATTATTTGGTGTAACAGAATATGTTGACATGCTTTAATGTTCAAAAAACACATAATTTTTCAACACTGTACATTACTGTAGTTCCTCTATGCTCTATCCTCTCTCAAATGCGTCGTTTTCTACAAAGCCCCTCCTTCCGACAAGCACAGTCTGCTCTGATTGACCAGCTGACCCAGTGCATTGTGATTGGCCGAACACCACAAGCACACGTCGGAAATGTAACGCCTTTTTCCATAATCGTGAGCTTCTGCTTTCAACATAAATTTAAAGACAGTATATAATGTCCTTAGTTTTACCATTGGCCGAACACCACAAGCACGCGTCAGAAATGTAACGCCCCTTTCCATAATCGCGAGCTTCAGCTTTCAAAATAAATGTAAAGACTGTACATAATGTCCTTAATTTTACCATCAGTTCAAGCCCGAAAGGGGTACAGAGTCGCGTGACAGACACAGTGATGATCCTCGTATGTATTAGCAGTACACATGCCGCGATTAAGAAAGCTGACTCCACTGTGATCTCTCTGTCTCTCTCTCTCACGCACACACACACACATGACGTGATACTCTACACGACACAAAACTCTGCATTTGAACAGTCAATAGCAAATACTTAAACTATTAAGAAAACATTCTTACAGTAGCTGATTCAGAATAAACGCCAGATTGTCATAGCAAAGTTGGAACTGACCCATTTTTTTAGAAATAGCCTTTGCACAGCCAACCTTGTAGGCTACTTAGGTTCACAAAACTGTCGTCCATAAAATGCGTTGCACAGATTCGAACATCTGGGTTGTGCTGTTCTGTTGTAAATAAATCTTAACCAATGATTCCTCATTGCATCTACTTTCAGAAGGCCAAATAAAGTGCTTTTGCTTTCGCACAGAAACACACAGCGTCTCCCTGACATGGCTGCATCAACACTACTGCGGTTCCTGAAACCACGCCTTCTTTCTTTGCATGAACATTTGGGTGGTATTTCGCAAATATTTCCACATCGTGGAAAAGCGTTTGGAGGCGTTTTAGCCCGGTCTGGATCAGCCTTCTCTTTTAGATAGAATAAATTATTTTGTGGGAGACTTTGAGCTTTGTAACTCTGCAGATCTTATACATGCACAAATAGCTACATAACACACTAAAGAAAAGGAAAAATAGAAATCGCATCATATGACCCCTTTAACTCCGTGGTTTATTATTTTGAGTCGTTTGGGATGTGGTAGCACACAGCCCTCTCACAATATATTGCTTTGCAGATCTATCACGCTTGCTGCTTAGAAATGTTCACGAAATCATGCTGCACATATCAGATATTCCATGCTCCGGCACGGTTAGCGCTCATGCATGCTGCGCCCAAGCCCAACTGAACCACGCTCTCGCCCGCCTCTTCCAAATGAGCCGGGGCCGGCAAGGCCCGGAGAGATCTCACTAGTCAAACGAACCGGGCTTTGGGGGTCAAACGTGCTCGGGCACAGTTAAGATTGCCTAGTATGAGTACACACTTATTCTCCCGCATCCCGCACACACGAGTCTCTACCCGCCCGCACCAGCATTAATTTGATTCCATTAATGTTATATGCTCAGATTTACAAAAAATATCAAGGCCCTGTGTTTTGGGCTCCTCGTCGTCGCTTAACGCTAACGGCAGACGCTTCCCTCATGGGACGGGCTACGTCTTCTGCTAGTATCTCCGTTCTGACTGGCCCAAATGTTGTTCTCGGACCTTATATCCCTTCTCAACGTCTCTCACTTGGAAGATTTTGATCAGGAGGGACCTCTTCTCTTAGACAGGGGGCTCCTTCCTTCATCCACGCCCCAAGTTATGGAAACTGTGGGCCTGGCCCCTGAGGGGCACAGCTCATAGCTTCCGGCCTCTCAACTGAGTTTGTTGAGACCATACTCCAGTCCAAAGCTCATGCCATGTGGAAACAGTATGCCCTGGAGTGGAAACTTTTCACTACTTGGTGCGGACAGCGAATGGAAGACCCAATAAACTGCCCAGCTGGTATAGTTCTGGAGTTTCTGCAAGAGCATTTCTCTGCAGAGTTATTTCTCTCCACTCTGAAGGTGTATGTGGTGGTCATAGCTGCTTACCACATCCCTCTGGGTGGTCAGTCATTTGTAAGAGACCTGCTCATTACTTGTTTCCTCCTTGGCACTTTGAGGCCTGCACAGCAATCTAAGATGCCAACCTGGGACTTGGCAGTGGTTCTGGGGGGCCTCTGCAATGCCCCCTTTGAACCTACTGAGGAAGTTAAGTTCTTGACTTTAAAAACAGTTTTTCTCCTTGCTATTTTCTCCCTTAAGAGAATAGGAGACTTTCAGGCACTCTCAGTCTTTCCTTCATGCCTGGAGTTTGCCCCTGGCATGGTCAGGGCCTTCCTCTACCCTAGATCTGGTTATGTCCATAAAGTGCCCACTAACCTGCAAAGGTCCATAGTGCTGCAGTACTTCTGTCCTCCTCCCTTCCAGGAAGCTGACCAGGAGAACCTAAATGTGCTCTGTCCGGTTTGAGTGTTGGATGCTTATGTCCAAAGAGCTGCCCTTTGGCAGTTGTTTGTCTGGTTTGAGCTGCTGGACATCTGACTGTAACTTCTTTTTTATGTAAAGAGAAATGTTTTATGAGTTAACTTCAGCAAAACTTGCAATCAATGTTTTATTTTCAATGGTTCCAAGAGTTCCTATGATTTGTTGTAGGTGGGGCCTTAATTAGTGGGACACGGAAGGAAAATGTATCGCTTCCCCTTTATCTTGAATTTTCAGTTTCTTTGTGATTGTAATCGATGTATTTGTTAAAGCACTGTTAAGAGTTCCTGTCATAACGTGTATCAGTTTGATCAGCTTTTTATTAAAAGCAGAGTTGCTTTTAAATACGCTGCATTTAGCACTTCATTTGCAGATGTATTTCTCCATGCATTGATGAGAGAGTGGGCCTTCCGATGTCTGTCTGTGTATATTAATTTTGCCTGACTACTCTGTTTAAAGGAATAAATTCAGTGTATGCGTCATCCCATTCATGGTGTGATTGTGTTTCTTTGGTGTCCGGAGATTACCATTTGAAGTCTGCTACATCTAACTGGTGCCGTGACCCGGATCCATTGGTCAGCCGCAGCCGATCGCTGGGGTCAAGCAGTGTGCTGTGACGTCTTGGTGCTGTACCGTGTGACGAGGATCTACGCAGCAGATACTCAAGTTATTTTACTCTGACATTTGCGCAAACACAAACTCATATTCTTTGGCAGTGAAGTTCCACATAAACTATAGACTGGGGTCAAGCAGTGTGCTGTGACGTCTTGGTGCTGTACCGTGTGACGAGGATCTACGCAGCAGATACTCAAGTTATTTTACTCTGACATTTGCGCAAACACAAACTCATATTCTTTGGCAGTGAAGTTCCACATAAACTATAGACTGTGACACACATTTTACATTCATCTACATTTTAGATATTTGCACATATCAGACATTTGGACTTACATACTTCTGAGGACTGCATTTTTTTCCTGTAATTATGCATTGGCATTTGGGATTTGTACATCTGTGTATTTTGCATATTTACATATCTCTTAGTTTGAGTTGTTTTATTCAAAATTCAAGTTATTTTACCATACAAAATGGCTGAAAGGGGGTCAAGATACATCAGATTTATTCACCCCATTAGCTGGAAGGGGTAGAGGTCTATACAGAGTGAGGGAGAGTACAGGAGCCATACCAAAGCTTTTGTTCCCAAGTACTTTGTCAGTACCAAAGCTGAGCCCCCATCCTGAGTTAGCACAGTGAGCCTGCTTGACTCCTTCCGACAGTAGCAAAGTCACACAGCAGTTATGAGAGTTAACTGGGGAGCTGGGTAATCAGATTAGCGAGTCCATAGCCAGCCGCATATTATTCAGTCAAAATGTTGCCAGCCTGTCACCCACAACTACATCAGGGTTAACCAAGTCAGAGCCCTCGCTTGATTCTTCTAAAGTCAGCTTCATAGTGAGGTCAGATATCAAAGAGCCACCCATGTTCAGTCAAATCAAGTCAAGTCACCTTTATTTATATAGCGCTTTTAACCATACAGATTGTGTCAAAGCAACTGTACAGCATTAATTAGGATAATATAATGCAAAATGACAATAGTAAACACTAAATTTTCAGTTAAAGGCAGTTCATCATTGAATTCAGTGATGTCATCATCCAGCTCATTTCAGTTTAAATAGTGTCTGTGCAATCAAGTCAACGATATCGCTGGAAATTAAGTGTCCCCAACTAAGCAAGCCAGAGG
This sequence comes from Sinocyclocheilus grahami, assembly GCF_001515645.1. NCBI lineage: Eukaryota > Metazoa > Chordata > Actinopteri > Cypriniformes > Cyprinidae > Sinocyclocheilus > Sinocyclocheilus grahami. Next base: position 1,464,581 of record NW_015505610.1, on the reverse strand, counting down.
CGACAGCGGCAAGGAACCAAAACCACATCGGTGACAGAATAGAGAAAAAACCTTGGAAGAAACCAGGCTCAGTCAGGGGGTCAGTTCTTCTCTGGCCAGACGAAACCAGCAGTTCGATTCCAGGCTGAAGCAATGTCACATTGTGCAGAGGACTCAACTGGTTCCTGTGGTCTTGTCCCGGTGGCCGTCTAGGAGACAAGGTCCTCACTGGGGATCTGTCTCTGGGGCTCATCTAGTTGTCCTGATTTCCGCTGACATTCAGGGCTGTAGAGGTTCTCTCTAGGTGCTGATCCACCATCTGGGCTGGATACGTACTGGATCCGGGTGACGGCAGTGACCATCTGATCTGGATACAGACTGGATCTGGTGGCTACAGTGACCTCGGAATAAGAAAGAAACAGACTAATATTAGCGTAGATGCCATTCTTCTAATGATGTAGCAAGTACATCGGTGTTATGGGAAGTGTTCCCGGTTCTGGTTGTCCTAAATAATGCAGCCTAAAAATCCTTTAACAGATTTGAATATTAGAAATGTGTTAGTGTGTTCTGTGTAAGCCAGGTTAAAGAGATGGGTCTTTAATCTAAATTTCAACTGACAGAGTGTGTCTGCTTCCCGAACAATGTTAGGTAGGTTATTCCAGAGTTTGGGCATTTTAGGTCCTATAATTAACTCCTCTGTTTTTTCAGAATTTTGCATATAGAAATGACTCGTCATCCAGTTTTTTATATCGACTATGCATTCAGTTAGTTTTTCCAATTGGTATGTTTCGCTGGGCCGCGAAGAAGTATAGAGCTGAGTATCATCAGCATAACAGTGAAAGCTAACACCATGTTTCCTAATGATATCTCCCAAGGGTAACATGTAAAACGTGAAAAGTAACGGCCCTAGTACTGAGCCTTGAGGTACTCAATACTGCACTTGTGATTGATATGATACCTCTTCATTCACTGCTACGAATTGATGACGGTCAGATAAGTACGATTTGAACCATGCTAATGCACTTCCATTAATGCCATCAAAGTTTTCTAGTATTTTCAAAAGAATGTTGTGGTCAATGGTGTCAAACGCAGCACTAAGATCCAATAGCACTAATAGAGAGATACAACCACAATCAGATTATAAGAGCAGGTCATCTGTAACTCTAATGAGAGCAGTCTCAGTACTATGATAAATACAGGACTAAATCCTGACTGGAAATCCTCACAGATACCATTTTTTCTCTAAGAAGGAATATAATTGTGAGGATACTACCTTTTCTAGTATCTTGGACAGAAAAGGGAGATTCGAGATCAGTCTGTAATTAACTAGTTATTTGGGGTCAAGTTGTGTTTTTTTATGAGAGGCTTAATAACAGCCAGTTTGAAGGTTTTGGGGACATATCCTAATGACAATGACGATTTTTTTTCTTTTTTCTTTTTTTCTAGACACATGGTGTGTGCGAACAGGGAAGCAGAGAGATGAGAGAGTGGGCCTTCCGATGTCTGTCTGTGTATAGTAATTAATAATTAATTAATTTTGCCTCACTACTCTGTTTAAAGGAATAAATTCAGTGTATCAGTCATCCCATTCATGGTATGATCGTGTTTCTGTGGTTTCCGGAGATTACCATTTGAAGTCTGCTACATGAGGATATATGCATCTCTACCAGGACTTATTTCAAGTTCAACAATGATAAGCCATGGTTAACAGCAAATCTCAGACATCTTCGTCAGTCCAAAGAGGATGCCTACAAGAGTGGGGACAGAATCTTGTACAATCAGGCCAGAAACACACCGAATAAGGAGATTAGTGGCTAACTGCTCTAAAAAGCTGGAAAACCAGTTTTCAGCCAACGACCCTGCTACAATGTGGAAAGGCCTGAAAGACATTGCAAACTACAAGATACCATCCCCCAGCACTCAGGCAAATCAACAACTTGCTAAATATCTGAATGAGTTTTACTGTAGATTTGAAACTCCCAATCTAGCACCCACACCCTCTCTGACCATCTCTCTACACAACCGTTAACACCTCCAGCAACCCCCTTCTGCACTTCAGATCAGTGAAGATGATGTGTCAGGTCTTCCAGAAGCAGAAGAGACGGAATGCACCAGGCCCAGACAATGGCACACCAGCCTGTCTGAAAACCTGCGCTGACCAGCTGGCCTCCATCTTTACACAGATCTTCAACAGATGACTGGAGCTGTGTGAAATCCCTGCCTGCTTCAAACACTCCACCATCATCCCCATCCCAAAGAAACCCAAGATAACCGGACTTAATGACTACAGACCTGTTACTTTAACCCTCTGGGGTCTAACCCTCACGCCCTGACATTTGTGTTTGTTCAGTATCTTAAAACATATTGTAGGATATCAGACCGAATCAGACAATCTAAGATTTGGTCAAAACCGAGTTGAGGCACGAGGAGTCACAAAAATTCCACAGAGGTCCAAGACAACAGGATGTCATAAATCAGACCCTAGCCCCTCTGAAGCAAGCCTAAACCTAAACCCCTGTCACAGAACAGTTTTCAACATTAACACAAAAGAACACATTGACAAGTCCAAGGTGCTAATTAATAGTGTTTTCACTATATTTTGGATATAGATATCCATTGCAGAATTGATGTCATACAGCTCGTTCACTGAATCGCTGGCCGTCTCAGTGATCTGCCGTAAAACAGTGATTCTGTCCTAATTCCCTTACATATTAATGGTGGAGTTCCCTTTAAAATCTTAAATGATTCCCTTTGAGCTAAATTATTGACCTGTTTCCCTTACAATATCAATCTCTAAAGTCGGATTACACTGTATTCAGAACAAACTCGGCTACAATAATATGTGAGCAGCATGCATGTACATGTTTGTGTTTTTTGAGAAAACAACATTTATGCGTGGTAAGTGAAAAACAAAACATTTTAAGTCACTGAAATAAGGCCATAAAACACATACAGAACACTTGTTCACAAGACTTTTGAAAACTGGATGTGGTAGACTATAGGTTTTGCTGCAAAATGATGTGAAAATCATCCTGCTCACTCAACATACAATGTACTGATTTAACTTTTGCAAGACATGTTTTGTGTTAGAAAGGCCGTATGCAAGGGAGTGACAATATGGACATGAATATTTAGTGATTCACACCTGAGAGACAAAGGGCCATCAACTAATGGAAATAATGGGGGTTTTGATTATTTGTATTTTTTATTTACAACACAGTATAATCAAAATATTAACAGTGAAGGTCAAGGACACATTATTGAACATGACTGAACTGATCTAAACACTGAGACTTGAACAGTAACATACCTTTGTGCCAAAAATTCTTAGACTCATTTATTTTTAAACATTCATATTCTTACAGTGTACACATTCATACTACTTTTATATCTTGTGGTTTTATATTTTATAGAACATTAATAAACATCCTGGCATTGTGAGATATTTAGATGCAATGAAATGACATATATTTTAAAATGTTTCACTTGATTTCATACCTGTAGTCAGGAATTATAGTTTGGGAAAAGTCTAACAAGTAAAATGTGTACAGGTTACATCACAATAACACAATAACAACCAACGCAAGTAATCTTACTCAAAAGAATGATCTCCTCTGCTAGATAAAGCCATGCGTCGCTTTGAATTCTTAGGTTAATTCTGGGTTATACCTCAAAAAGTAGCCGAGATGAACTTGAATCTTCATGCTTTGTTTACAGAGGTGATGTGGGCATTTACAGGTTTGCGTGTCTCACGTGGATATTTAAAATATCAATAGCCACTCGGCTCATGGTCTTCGACCCCAGAGTGTCTGTGATCATAAAGTAATTTGAAAGACTGGTGTTAGCTTATCTGAAGGACATCACTGGACCCTTACTGGACCCCCTGCAGTTTGCTTACTGAGCAAACAGGCCCATGGATGATGCAGTCAACATGGGACTGCACTTCATCCTGCAGCATCTGGATAGATCAGGGAATTATGTGAAGATCCTGTTCATGGACTTCAGTTCGGCATTCAACACCCTCATCCCAACACTCCTCCAGAACAAACTAACCCAGCTCTCTCTTCCTAGCTCTATCTGTCAGTGGATCACCAACTTTCTGACAGATAGGGAACAGCTAGTGAGATTCACCACCAGCATTGGTGCCCCTCAGGGTTGCGTCCTCTCCCCACTGCTCTTGTCCCTGTACACCAATGACTGGACCTCTACTGACCACTCTGTCCAGCTTCTGAAGTTTGCGGATGACACTACAGTCATCGGCCTCATCCAGGACGGTGACAAGTCTGCTTACAAACAAGAGGTTAAGCAGCTGGCTGTCTGGTGCCGTCTTAACAACCTAGAGCTGCTCACACACAAACAGTGGAGATGACTGTTGACTTCAGAAAATCACACTGGATCCCTCACATCCAAGCTATTTCCTTTTTTGAACTTTTGCCATCTGGCCCACGCTACAGAGCACCAAATATCAGGACAGCCAGGCACAAGAACAGTTTCTTCCCCCGGCAATCTACCTCATGAACAGTTAAATGTTCTCCCCATTGTGCAATCATAAGTATGTGCAATAACCGGGGTTGGGAAGGTTACTTTTAAAATGTATTTCGCTACAGATTACAAAATACATGCTTTAAAAAGTATTTTGTAACGTATTTCATTAGATTACTTAATTTTAGTAACTTAATCTAAATACTTTGGAATAGTTTGGAATATTTAAGATAAGGGGCATAATAATTGTGATGTCTTGTTTTTATGTTAACCACCTCTAAATAAAAATGGGTGGCACTAATTATTCTGCCCTAGTAAAAGAGTTCCCCTTCTTAAACTAGGCAGATAGATAACTCCTTCCGCAGGGACGTTGAATTGAAGCATGGATTTATTATGACCACCTCTTCAAATATAAGTGGAACAGAGTAAAACTGAAATATAAAATTTTTTAAAAAATAAGTTTCTAAAGAATATGCATTTAAGATATGTAACAGTTCACTTAAGGCAGGGGTAGGCAAGTTCGGTCCTAGAGAGCCGCAGTCCTGCAGAGTTCAGCTCCAACCCTGAAAACAAAACTCACCTGCCTATAGCCTGAGGACTGCGGCTCTCTAGGACCGAACTTGCCTACCCCTGACTTAAGGGATAACTGCATATACTATACACAATAATAGCGCAGATGCATGTAACACTGTACTGAAAATAACCTCTCTAAACATAAAATGTATCATAAATAACATCACCAATACCAAATATAAGATGATGATAAAGTTATTGTAAACACTTTAATACTTACAGACAAAGCTTCTTTAAATGATTGCAAAGATGATGAAAAGATTGAAAATAGCTACTTTAACCGTATGACTATCATCAACTGAGTAAAACAAGATGGCTGCTATTAAAGTCAGAGGTTCCTGTCAAAAAATATAGAATAGCACCACCTAGTGGCTCAAGAATTAAACTACACTGGAAAGAATACACTAATGCATTTAAACAATTTAAATTTACATAATTTAACGCTATGAGAGTAATGTTTTAAATATAACATTTTGAACATAGAAATAAAAAAAATGATGGGAGGAAAATATATTTTTAACTATGAAACTAAAACCACCAGTACGGGTGGTAAATCTTGGTGGTAAGTCTTATTGAAAGAGTCATGGAATCAATCGATTTGTTCAAAAGGACTGAATCAAGCAAGTGATTTTATGAATGTAATTGAATCATTCTCTCAGCTGATTGTTCAAAATGCTGCTTCATTCAGGAACAGGAGTTGAATGAGTTCGGAAGGTGGCTTCAAACTCGGGTCAATCGCATCAAAATCTTATCACCACGTGTCTCAAATAGGCATCTTTTCTAATGATGTCAATCCCAACCAGATTTGCTGTTAGTATAAATGGACGATCGGTTGTATGGAACCATTTTTGTTGGCGCTACAGAGAAAATCAGACAATACAGTCTAAAGTCACTAAATATTAACTTTTTGTTATGAATTGCAAAAAATCAGCATCACGTTTGCAATTGCACTAATATTCGGCTAAACAGCACTCCTCAATTGATATTGCTTAAGTATACATAAATATAGAAAAACATGAACTTGTACAAACCTGAGACTGATAACAACTTATGCTTTTTCAAGGTTAGATGTTCCTTTGAAGCCGAGTGAAGTTTTTTTTTTTTTTTGCAGGTAAACAAAAATTACATTGTACTGTGATGTTCCGTCCTTTTTCACATTTATATGTAAAATCGTCTTTTTATTTCCATGACAATTACGCGCTTGGCTTTCTGATTTTCTATTGAATTCAAGTGAGTCGTCTCTGCAAGCAGGTTGCTGTTTGAACAGGCTGCATGCGAGTCAGAGTCTGAGAATCACCATTTGATTAAAATTTCCAATTATTTTACATTAATATTAAAATGAATAAATGACATTAAAGATCAAAGTAATCACTTTGGTAAGCTAAAATACTTTTCGGCTGTAACTGTAATTTGATTACCACACATTTAAAATGTAACTATAACGAAATACAGTTACTCATATTTTGTATTTTAAATATGTAATGATGTTACATGAATTGCGTTACTCTCCAACCCTGGTAATAAGCTTATATTTATTTGTTATCACCCTACATCCTAGTACATCCCTACATCTTATTCTATGTTATTCCTATTCTATTTGATCTATATCACACCTGTACATACAAGTTATTTTATTTTTCAATTTATTTTTCCATTTTTGGTTAATTTATGTATACACATGTATATTTGTATTCTCATTTTATTTTTTCATTACCTGTGTGTTGTTGTCTATGTGTACTGGAAGCTTGTAGGATCTTTTTTCCCTTGGTAACTGATTAGTTCCACCTGTGTCTAATTTGGTTCCTCATTACCTTTGTGTATTTACACCCCTTAGTTTCTTCAGTGCTTTGTTGGTTATTGTCCTAGTTAAACTAGACTTTTATTGTGTTTTAATCCTGTATTACTCCTGATTTTTGTGTCCTGTTTATTTTCTTGAATAAAGAAGCTGCACTTAGATCCTGCCTCTACTACTCCTTACTACAACGCAACAGAATTACTGACCATACTAATGGATCTAGTAGCAGCATTAACCAGCCATCATCATAGGGGAATACCTCTGTGGGAATTAGGGGTGTCGAAATTAATCGTTGCATTGATGCATCGCGATGCGGACGTGGTTGATTCTGCATCAATGCAGTAATAGACCATAATCGATTATAGCTTACTGACGTCATTCGCATACGCGCTTGTCACACGAGTATTAAAAATGCACTCTCTATTTTTAAATCTGAGCTTGGCATATGCGGACCACAATCGCAGCGGGCTTCAATGCACAGAACATGCGCTGTGAGACACGTGTGCATTGCTTGACTGTGCTTCCACTTGCTGTTATTTCACTGTTTTACTTTAGATATGCTTTCATTTATGCCATTTGGAATGCAGTACATATTAGATGCATGGAACTCACATACTGACAGACTTTCACGTGCGCTTTGTGTTTGTTTGTCCTGAAGCTAGCGGCTGCGGTTAAACACACTTGCATCTCCGAATACTTATATGATTCGAAATTAATGTGTAAACAGTCAGTTATGTTTTCAGAACAGGACAAAACATCTGATATGTCGAAACAGATCTGTGCATTAGTGTGAATGCAGCCTATTAAAGCTGCCACTGTCTATGATCTCATCAGTAGGCTAGGCGTAATAATCAAATGGCAATAATGCTGAGAAAAACCCATAACTATGATTGTCTGTAAACTTTCGAATACTTAAAGCAGATACTGAAAGTACTTTTTGTTTATCACTTGTAATTGTCTTTTTCTGCCTTTATTACTTTATATTTTCTTGTATGTTTTGAAGATATATTTACTTTGTTTAATTCTTAACAATAATTAATTATTATTAATTAATATATTCATTAACAATTATTTTAAAAAGTTGCATACTTGTATAATTTAATAAAAAATGCACAAAACAAATTTGATATAATCATGATGCATTGTGATATCGAGTTGAATTGAATCGTTGACATGATAATCGTAATCGAATTGAATCGTGAAACCAGTGCTAATTCACACCCCAAGTGGGAATGCTCCATCCACTTTTGTGAGCTGGCTATTTTATCCAGGTTCGATGACACCAGTTCAAAGAACATTTATTGGGTTAGCTGATTTGGTTAGGTTTAAGGCTAGGTTCTGTCACTATAATTTACAGTAATAACAATTTGGTAATAACAAAGGGTCTGTATTTGATTGTATAATCTGTTGCATATTAGACTAATAGCTCTTAATTCAAACTTCAGAAGATTCAAAAGCAATATAATTTTGCCTAACAAACTGTTTATACATAAAACTTAATATGTATACTTGAATTGTTTTTCTTGTAGTGGCATCCATTCCAACTTGCAGTGGCATGTTAAATCAGCTTTAATGAAGTTGTACGTAGTTATATTAACTATCGGGGGCTAGACAAATAGTACTAGCATAACCGCTGATTATTGTTTGAGCTTTAACTAAGTTGTACATGGGTAACTGTAGGGGGCTAAACAGAACTACTATTTAAAGAATGGTAAGCGTTGGCGACCTATTAAATAGTATTAGTCATAACCTCTGGTTAATGTTCAGACTGGCGAGTTTGTGATCGTGGGGCCCATGTAAAACGACCGACGTGAGGCAGCCTGAGCGACATAGATTCCTAATGAACGAGTAAATATAAAGTAAAGAGTTAAATAGAATAATCAAATGTTAGAATAATAATAATTAGAAATGGTAAAGTGACCAATTCGTATGACAATCTAAATTCGAGGTCATATTAAAATGGAGTCAGATTAGAATTTAACTTAAATTGAATATCTTTGTGCGCTGAAAAGACCGAACACATCCGAGCTGTTTTTGTAGGCATTAAACTGCCAGAATTTTAAAAGACAATATCTCCATTTGCATTGAACTTTCAGTGCCGCAACTTTGTAGATATTATTTATGCTCAAACAGCAACATTACACACTAACTAACGTAAATAAATTGAAATCGCAATCAACCACCCTATAAACATTTTTTTCCCATGAATTTTGGTGAGAACTAACCTGTGCTGAAATTGGGGTTTCATAAACCTTTAAGACACAGTAAGACATAGGAACTGTAGTCTTCATGCTTATTGTTGTTTAGTCACTGACTATTGGATTGCTTTGCATTAGAGGATAGAAAGAGGTGTACTGTATATGTCACTGTGTAGGCCTATGCTGAAGTTATTGTTTCACAGCTTACACAGAGTATACTGCTACTAGGCCAGTCAGTCTTCTGTGAGGAATTCCCAAATATAAAATGTCTACTTTTGTTACTTTAGCTGTCTTTCTCTACTGTTTCTGTGTGTTTCGATCCCCTCTCCTGGGTATTTGAAGGCTTATCTTTGTTCCAGATGGAACTGCTGTGGCCAGTTTTCACAGAGAACAAAACACTCTTTCTCAAATCGTCGTGGTTTAAAAGCAGTGTCTATGAAAATGAAAACCCATTCTCACTCTGAATCCACCAATTTAGAAAGATAAGAATCACATATAGCAATGAATTGAAAGCAATTGCATTCCTAGTTCATTAATATAGCTATATATAGCATCTCAATAGAGACACACAAGGTGCGTGACCATTCTTATTTTATTTTATATTATAAAAATAAGAGTAAAAGAGTGTTTAAAGAGTAAAAGGAGTGTCACTTGAAGTCTCAAACCAGTGTAGCAATACATAGATTGAATTTTAGCGTGCAGTATTTAATACTTCTAAACTCAATTAACTGCCTTAGCAGAATGCTCCCTTGAGTATTAAAAGATCATTGCAAGCTCCTCTGCAGCTTCAAACATCCTCCAGAGAGAGAGAAAAGAGGCTGGTGAAGAAACTTCAAACACGGAGGCATCAGAGACGAGGCAAAAGGAAACAAGCAGAATGATTAAACTGGGAGGCTGATATCTGTCATTACTGTTTGCTTTCAACATCCCAATTTTATCAGAGTAAAAAAGACTGCCAAATATGGGCCTTAGTTCAGCCCAAAATGAAAACTCTGTCATGATTTATTGCAGATATTTTTCTATGGAACACAAAAAGGAAATATTTTTGAAGTATATTTTTGTGTTGAATGTTTAATCTGTGAAAGAAATAATCATCCTAAAAGGTTTTATATATATATAAAACAAATTATATTCATTAAAATAATATTTTCTTGCACTGTGTGTTCCAACATGGGTTCAGTGGTAAATTATGGCAAGTTGGGAATTAAAATAATTTAATTGACTGGTATTAAGTAAGGCCCAATCCCAATTCTACCCCTTAGCCCTTCCCCTTTCCCCTACCTCTCCGTTTCACGCGTTCACGTGGAGGGCTGGGAGGCTGATATCTGTCATTACTGTTTGCTTTCAACATCCCAATTTTATCAGAGTAAAAAAGACTGCCAAATATGGGCCTTAGTTCAGCCCAAAATGAAAACTCTGTCATGATTTATTGCAGATATTTTTCTATGGAACACAAAAAGGAAATATTTTTGAAGTATATTTTTGTGTTGAATGTTTAATCTGTGAAAGAAATAATCATCCTAAAAGGTTTTATATATATATAAAACAAATTATATTCATTAAAATAATATTTTCTTGCACTGTGTGTTCCAACATGGGTTCAGTGGTAAATTATGGCAAGTTGGGAATTAAAATAATTTAATTGACTGGTATTAAGTAAGGCCCAATCCCAATTCTACCCCTTAGCCCTTCCCCTTTCCCCTACCCCTCCGTTTCACACGTTCACGTGGAGGGCCTTGAGCAAGACACTGAACCCCCAACTGCTCCCCGAGCGCCGCAGCATAAATGGCTGCCCACTGCTCCGGGTGTGTGTTCACAGTGTGTGTGTGTGTGTTCACTGCTGTGTGTGTGCACTTAGGATGGGTTAAATGCAGAACACTAATTCCTAGTATGGGTAAACATACTTGGCCACATGTCACGTCACTGTCATTGTAACGGGAAGGGCCAGATAGCCCTTCAAACGAAGATTTTTCAGGACCACACTTCAAACAAAGGGGTATGAATTATCTCAGCGTATACCGGCTTCAGTGGAAACATGGCTGCCTGAGCGAACAAAAAGACACATAAATGTAAGCATTTTTGGCATAAAACAAATGATTACTTTTTGTTAAAATCTTTATTAATGTTACATTCAATCCTGAGTTCATATTTACGGTCATGTTACTCAAAGAAATGTTTGCAAAAAATCGCTAAAGTTTGCTAACGTCATATCATTACTGACTGCACTATAGTGCCACAACATAGGCTATTTTCATGTCTGCGCCGCAGCATAAATGGCTGCCCACTGCTCCGGGTGTGTGTTCACAGTGTGTGTGTGTGTGTGTTCACTGCTGTGTGTGTGCACTTAGGATGGGTTAAATGCAGAACACTAATTCCTAGTATGGGTAAACATACTTGGCCACATGTCACGTCACTGTCATTGTAACGGGAAGGGCCAGATAGCCCTTCAAACGAAGATTTTTCTGGACCACACTTCAAACAAAGGGGTATGAATTATCTCAGCGTATACTGGCTTCAGTGGAAACATGGCTGCCCGAGCGAACAAAAAGACACATAAATGTAAGCATTTTTGGCATAAAACAAATGATTACTTTTTGTTAAAATCTTTATTAATGTTACATTCAATCCTGAGTTCATATTTACGGTCATGTTACTCAAAGAAATGTTTGCAAAAAATCGCTAAAGTTTGCTAACGTCATATCATTACAGACTGCACGATAGTGCCACAACATATTTTCATGTCTGATCAGGGCGATAATAACCACCATAGACATTGAGGAGGGCTAGTACCCCCAATAATTATAAATCGCTAAACCCTTTTCTGAAATATTGCCAATTCGAGAGAGAGAGAGAGAGAGTGGGTGAGAGAGAGAGAGAGATGAAAGTTGCGTGTGTGTGCGCGTCTGTACGTTTCTCTTTTTAGACTGAGTTTACTTCAAAAACAGCGATTTTATCCTCTCGTTGCTGGTATTTAAACTGTTATTAATAAAAGTCGTGGGGCAGCGTTGATAAGTTTCTTTGCTGCTGGATGTGTGAGCTGCGCGATATCTGATTGTGTGTGTGTGTGTGTGTGTGGCAGTAAGCAGCGCATTAATATAGAACGGTAATTAAAGGCTCTAATGCACACCAGTATATGAGTGTGTATTGTAGGAGCTAGATGACATGATGACGTGTGACATATAGTAGTGGTGTCCCAATTCTTAGGGGAATATTTTCACCCCTACCCCTTGACACTGTTTCAAGGGACAAGGGGTAGGCGGAGGGGAAGGGGAAGGCGTATAAAACAGAATTGGGATTGGGCCTTTAGTCAGATTTCAATCGGGTTTTAACCTGAAAGTGAAACTGTCACAATAAAGTACAAAAATAATGAAGTGGCTCATCACAACTCTTTTAAGTACTGAGAAAATAGTATAAACCCCTACAGTTTGGTAGTTTTTGTATAATAGATTGCTGGTAACCTGTAAACATACAGTTAATTTACAACATTGTCTGCAGTGTTATGCAAATTGGATTTAAACAGATGTTTTGAATGATTTGCAACATTTTTTGTTTTTTTTTGGAAAGTGGCATTATAGTTTAATAAAAACTAATATCATCTTACAGTCTCAGTCTGAGGAGAAGGGGAACTCAGAAACTTATTTTAGTACTCATTTTTCAAGACTTTTAGGCTCCACTCCCTGCCTCACATTTCTTCTTTTTCTGAATTTACCAGCTAACTAGGTCTTACGATACTTCCAATACTCTTTGAAAAAGTTTGTGATTCCTCCAGCTGTGTGGTGTGGGACCTAGCAATCTAGTCTCCCCTTCTTTGCAATTCTGTTTATGTGGCAGACACATGAAATCTGAAACACCATCACTCTATGACCCTTTCCTTTTTGTCTCACTGTCCCTTCTCGCTTCCTCTTCCCTGGTCTCAGTGCTCTTGTCCCACAGCAGCCAAAGCACAGAGGGTTCCTGTGGGTAAGCAAGGATGGGTTTTTGAAGTGATTTCTCACTTAGCTCACAGGGAGTACAGCAGGTATTTGGTCTAAAGAGCTCAAAACCTTCATCATTTGCAGGCTTCTGCCTCAGGATTCTGCTCAACTGCACCACATGATCTGGTGACACTACATATAACGCTGAGCTGAGCTCTGCTTCTATGACCTTCATACTTCCACATGTTTTCACGTCCAATCAATCTTAGATTCTGTGCCAAGTGATGATTTAACATAGCATACTTCAGCATAGTATTACATGGGCAATTTTTAAGTTTGAGGGGTAAACAAGAGGCATAATTTATTATATAATAAATATATAATAGGGGCCATCTTTAGATCACTGGACATTTTGGAAATACTAAGAATCTTTTTTTTTTTATATATATAAAAAGACTGAACTCACCATACACCCCTCAGATCAAACATCACCTGCACTGACCTATACACACACAAAGATTTCCATATAGATTTCCCCTTCTTTTATTAAAGGGGCAACATCCATTGTTGTAACAACAACAAAAATTTAGGGGACACAACTTTTTTTTCTAAAATATTATAAATTTGTGTTCATAATCCTTATATAAAGACTGAAAGAGTTGTCAGAATCTCAATGGTGTTGATGTTGAAGTCATGCAACCATGGTGTAATTTGTTTGTAGCCTACGTTTAGTTTTTTTATTTATGCCAATGGTATTTAGGTTTTTTAAAAGGCTGCTCGTTTGTGAATATTATCATGATGAAAAATCATGTAAACAATCATAAGTTTTTTTGGGGGAGATTATTTTCTGCAATCATTTATTGGGAAATTGGGGTACAAAATACATAATTACTGCGGCACTCAATTACTGAGAAATTGCTAATCGTTTAGATAAGCTCAATTTCTGTGATCAGCTATGCACAAAAAATACATGTGCAGCTATTTCTTGTTCTCCTCAGGAAACACAGAATTTTCCCCTAATGTTGGTTCCTGTTTGGATATTGTTTGAGAAACAATTTTACAGTGTTTAGTCTTATTGCTTTAGATTCTATATTTTGCAACCATACAATAGAATGTAGTGGGAACCAAAAATTATTAGCTGGGTTTGAAATGGGCACATGCCAATCTACAGATCTCCCCTATTCCAAGTTTTATTGACAACTACAAATGCGATTTCTTTATTATCCCTTTCTTGGTAGCTTTTTCACAGGGAGATGTGTCTTTGAAGATAAGCATTTGCTTTAGCTTTAATGATATGCTGTCTGAGCCTCACTTCAGTTAACTTCCTTTCCAAGATATGAACAAAATGATGAATTAGCCAGGCTTGTTGCATTCAGTTTGAGCAGTTGAAAAGCCAGCTTTGACACACTTCAAGCGGTGAGGAAACCAGAGAGCACCTGACAGTTTATGCTATTGTTTGATGACTGTCAGAGGTTACTTTTGCTTCGCTCAAATTGGATTCCATCTCCTGGAATGAATTATCAAATGCTGAGGGGAGGATTAATAAGTCATGAAGCTGTTTTCTCTGTGGTGTTTTGATTATTTCACAAACGGAATGGTTCCTCTTTGCTAGTCATGCTGTCTGTTTTTGTTCTGTATTCACCTTCCTTCACTGAATTTCATGTATCTTCTTCTTAGCCTCATTCCAAATGCTTAGGTGCAAAGAAAGAAGGTTTGTGAAGAATCGTGGGAGTTTTTATAAGGCCAGTGTCGTTTCACCATGATCTAACGTGATGTGTATCTGGCTGATACGAGTCCACGGTAGAAGGGAAAACCACCTGTCCTGGCTTAGAGCGTCTCCCAGTGTTCTTTGCTCTGATCAGTGTTGGATGTACATGTAATAAAACCCAGAGGTCAGTCAACTGCAGCACAAGAGAGACAGAAATGGAGAAAATGTGTATTAATATTCACAGACTTCTTAATATGTTATTACTTCCAGCTGTTTGATGTTAAAGTGGCTCATAGGGGATGATGCTCTCCCTATACACAAAAACAGACAAATATACACACAGCATACAGATTAGCTAATTTGAGCAACATTGTACACAGTTCACACACAAGTAGGCAACTTGTGGAAGAGATTGCATTTGTAACAATCTTTTGAAATTTCTTTTCACATTTCTATAAAAAAAAATTGTTCATCAAATACAACATCATGTTTGAATTAAGATTTTTGAATTAAAAATTTAAGGTTTTTGATGAAAACATTCCAGGATTATTCTCCTTATAGTGGACTTCAATGGCTACAAAACGGTTGAAGGTCAAAATTACAGTTTCAGTGCAGCTTCAAAGGGCTTTACACGATATCAGACGAGGAATAAGGGTCTTATCTAGCGAAATGATTGGTCATTTTCAAAAAAAAAAAAAAAAAAGTATATGCTTTAAAATGCATGCTGTGCACTGCTCTGCCATGTGCGTCCATGACTTCACGTACTACGTAATTATGTTGAAAAGGTCATGCTTGACGTAGGCGGAAGTTAGGTTTCAAAAGATTTAAACATCCAAGATACGCACACGAAGTGACCATTTTAAACGAGAAACTGACACAAAGACATTTGAATATGTGTCTGTAACAACGTTCGTAGGTCGGGAAAAAAAGAGGCGGGAACCGGCAAACATTTTAAAACTTTAATAAAATAAACCAACACAAAATTAAAGTAAAGCGGCAGCCCCTCGCAGACGACTGCCGCACACAAAACACAAAATAAAGTCCAGACCTGGTCCTCTCTCGTCTTTCACTGTCGTAGCTCCTCCTTTTATCCTTCCGGAGCTCCTCCGTGGGACTCGAGACCGGTGAGTGGTACAGGTGTCGCTCATTATCAATTACTCCACCGGCCTCGCTCTGTTCCCACGGCTCTCGGCGGCCGCGGCATACCTGGGGGTAAGGACAGACAGACGAGGCAAGAGAAAAGGAGACAGAAGGATGAGGAGAGACAGAGCCGAGAGAGGGAAAAAAAATTCTTGTTCCGATTCCCAGACACACTGCCGCTCGGCCCTCCACCAGCTTGGTAAACTCTTCCGCGATGCTAGGTGGCGGCACTGGACAGCCCTCGGTGGACAGCCCGACACTCCTCCGCCGCCGGTGGACGGCGACGGCTCTTCTGGGTTCGGGCAGCCGGCAGGAGTCCCCCGTTCCCTGCTCCTCCCCATCATGGCAGATGGCAGCCGGCTCTGGCCTCAGGCGAACGGCGGCGACTCCTCCGCTCCCTCACGGACGGCAGCCGTCCCTCCACAGCCCAGGCGGCCGGCAGCGAGTTCGTCAGGAAGAAGGAGGCGGGAACCGGCGAACATTTTAAAACTTTAATAAAATAAACAAACACAAAATGAAAGTAAAGCGGCAGCACCTCGCGGACGACTGCAGAACACAAAATAAAATCCAGGCCTGGTCCTCTCTCGTCTTTCACTGTCGTAGCTCCTCCTTTTATCCTTCCGGAGCTCCTCCGTGGGACTCAAGAACGGTGAGTGGTGAGGGGTGCCGCTCATTATCAATTACTTCACCGGCCTCGCTCCGTTCCCACGGCTCTCAGCCCCACCCCCACTCGTCACAGTGTCATTGAACATACAACAACTTTTGAACGGTCCTCCATCTCCACATTTGTAAACACTGACTGAGTCGGTACTTCCGCCTACATCAAGCATAACCTTTTCAACATAATTACGTAATACGTGAAGTCATTGACGCACATCGCAGAGCAGTGCAAGGCACGCATTTTAGTTTATAAAGTAGTTAGTTTTTTTAATAAACTATTTTTTTATTTTTAGTTAAATAAAAGTAGTTTATTTGAAAATGACCAATCGTTTCGCTAGATAAGACCCTTATTCCTCGTCTGGTATCGTCTAGAGCCCTTTGAAGCTGCACTGAAACTGCAGTTTTGACCTTCAACCTTTTGGTAGCCATTGAAGTCCACTATAAGGAGAATAATCCTGGAATGTTTTCATCAAAAACCTTAATTTCTTTTTCGACTGAAGAAAGAAAGAACGACGTAAACATCTTGGATGACATGGGGGTGAGTAAATTATCAGGAAATTTTAATTTGAAAGTGAACTAAACATTTAATACTGTGTGTGTGTGTGTGTGTGTGTGCGTGCGTGTGTGTATGTGCTGCTCCACTAATAATGCTGTTACTTCCTGGAGGATGATGTCATTAAAAAGCTGCCATTTGTTAGTTAAATGAATAATCAAAAGACTAACAGTGATTACAAATTAAAACAACATTCACTATAAAACCTGTTTTTTTAATATTTCAATATTTATTTGAAAGAGAACTATTTATTATTAAATTCCTTAATTTCTTTTTCGACTGAAGAAAGAAAG
Organism: Sinocyclocheilus grahami; assembly: GCF_001515645.1. Taxonomy (NCBI): domain Eukaryota; kingdom Metazoa; phylum Chordata; class Actinopteri; order Cypriniformes; family Cyprinidae; genus Sinocyclocheilus; species Sinocyclocheilus grahami. Next base: position 1,447,286 of record NW_015505610.1, on the reverse strand, counting down.
AACGACCTTGGATGCTTGGATGACATGGGGGTGAGTAAATTATCAGGAAATTTTAATTTGAAAGTGAACTAAACATTTAATACTGTGTGTGTGTGTGTGTGTGTGTGCGTGCGTGTGTGTATGTGCTGCTCCACTAATAATGCTGTTACTTCCTGGAGGATGATGTCATTAAAAAGCTGCCATTTGTTAGTTAAATGAATAATCAAAAGACTAACAGTGATTACAAATTAAAACAACATTCACTATAAAACCTGTTTTTTTAATATTTCAATATTTATTTGAAAGAGAACTATTTATTATTAAATTAATCGTTTTTATTTTTAAAAGGTTGTGCACAACATCAAGGGACAAAATCCACTCTAAACAAAGTGATTTATTTTAGATTTACTCCTATCTTTATTTAGTTGTTATGGAAGAATAGATAAAAAATGGATTTATACACCCATGGTAAAATGCATCCGGAGAAAAAAATGTTTCATATTATGTTTGCTGAAAAAAAGGAGACTCGTCTTGCAATTGTTTTAGACACAAGTGAAGACTGGAAAATGCAGATCTGATTTTGAACAAACTGGTCTGACAGAAAAAAAGGACTGCTTTCTGCTACTTTCAACAGACATTTTCTTTTCCCAGTCAGCTAAAAAGGATGAATTTAGTGCGCTCTACCGACTCAGTAATCCGAATGCCGTCCACACTTTTCTCAGTAAGCCACCTTGTGGATAACTTCAACTTCTCTCTCCACATTGTGTCTGCTAGTGTTCTCTTAAAAATTATAACATAAATGTTTGTGCTATGACAAGTTTTATATATATATATACATATACGTATATGCATATAGTATATACTTGTCTCTGAGCTCTTCAGGCAGTTCCTTTGACCTCATGATTCTCATTTGCTCTGACATGCACTGTGAGCTGTAAGGTCTTATATAGACAGGTGTGTGGCTTTCCTAATCAAGTCCAATCAGTATAATAAAACACAGCTGGACTCAAATGAAGGTGTAGAACCATCTCAAGGATGGTCAGAAGAAATGGACAGCACCTGAGTTAAATATATGAGTGTCACAGCAAAGGGTCTGAATACTTAGGACCATGTGATATTTCCGTTTTTCTTTTTTAATAAATCTGCAAAAATGTCAACAATTCTGTGTTTTTCTGTCAATATGGGGTGCTGTGTGTACATTAATGAGGAAAAAAAATTAACAATAGAAGGGTTATGCTACATTTCTGCTGCATTACTTCATTACATATGGTTATCAATGAAAGAAAGCAAGTTTTGTTCAATGTATATTTTGGCCCTCTAGCTAGAAGTTTAAAAATGTAACATGGAGTACCTTTAAAAAAAAATTGAGAATCCAATCAAATAATGACTTCAATAAATAAATTGTAGTTAGCATGACATTATTACCCCTGCTGGTATTTGCTACAACTACATGCAAAGAACATTTTCTCCATTGGTTGCTATTCTAAAAAAAAAAAAAAAAAAAAATCAATGTGTTTTGATGAAACAAAATCGACCAGAATGGACAGAATTACTGTTGGTTGCAATAATCCATGATATTACTAAACTCTTAACTGAATCCATGAAATCTGAACCTTTCTTGACAGGTGAATGAGTGGAGATGAACTATGAAATCGGCTGTGGAGAGGGTTTGCACTTACAGTTTGGGGTTTGGGGGGTGGGTGTTAAATCTATAACCCATGAAAATCAGCTAGATTTTACTTAAGCATATTAGTTAGCAAGTAAAATATATAATAATGGGTACATTCTACCTATACAACATATTTGTTTTCAGTAATAACTGTAACACAAAAAAAATTAAGTAATATATACCCAAAAATATTAACTCTGGCACCTCACAGATTCAATAATAAAAGCTAAATGTTTTTACTACACAATTGACGCCTCTTTTCTTTCGTAGTGATGTAGAAAACGAGCTACAAGCGAGTTTTCCTCAAAACAAGCTTTCCTCCGCTCTGTACAAAATACATTGATCTCAATGCACTGGTGTCTGAGAGACAAGTCTGAAGGGACCGTCTGCAAAGACGCGAAACGCGAAAAATGTTACTAACAAAATACTCAATAACTTCACTGTAACACACTGTACGTTCTCCAAATTCAGTTCACACATCACTGCTCTCCTGCTGGTTATACTAAAACACTTATTTTGAAAATAATTGCTTTTGGATATTTTTTTATGATTATTTAAAATGAAAAAAAAAGTAATTACCATAATTGTTATTGGACAAAATAATCAATAACTTCACTGTAACACACTGTACGTTCTCCAAATTCCGTTCACACATCACTGCTCTCCTGCTGGTTATACTAAAACGCTTATTTTGAAAATAATTGCTTTTGCATATTTTTTATGATTATTTAAAATGAAAAAAAAAAAGTAATTAAATTTGAAAAAAAAATTGTAGCCAGCCTGTTTGGCGTCCTCAACTTCATTTGACCCTTGCATAGGGATAACCACAAAAATATCATTATACCATTCCTTCAGTGTTAATGAATATAAAATATTCTTTATTTTTTTCTGTGCAACTTCACAGACACAGTTAACAAAATTATACACAGCCTTTGAAGTAAATTCACATGAGAAAAGGAGACTATAAAATGTGAGCATAAAAGAGTAACAAGCCATGAGATAGGTTACATAGGTATATTTCAATGTTTTACTTAAAAGTTTTGAGAAATGTGACAGCTTTCAAATCAATTACAAATGAGTTTCACAATTAGGGGTCATAATAAATGAAAGAAGACTCAAATCTTTAGATGAACAGTAGGTGTCATGGCTCCTGTGATATGTTACCTGTCAACATGTTCTGTGTATAAGCCCTTGCATTCTCTGAGTTTATCTAGTTCTTTATGGCTGTTTTGTCGAGGTTCTCAATTCTATTTTGGTTTGCTTTGGCTGTTATTGTTATTATTTAAATAAATTACTCCTGCACACTTATCTATGAGAGCACATTACATTACAGTAGGGAACAATAATAAAATACATACACAAAATAAGGCTGCATGATATACAAATGGTCTCTGTGTCTCTGTCTATACAGAGTTCTGGCATGAAACTCTAGATGGCGCAGTCCGATAGGTCTAACTCAATCTGACCTAATGACATCATTATCACATGGCACAGCTGATTGGTTCTCTCCTGTATCAGTAGCCAATGAGCTCGCTGCTCAACATTCAAATATATGACTAGTGCTTGCCGTAGCAGTTGCAGCTTGCTTAAGAAACCCTCCACCTTCCCCAGCTCCACCTGTATAGATCTGCTACGAGGTGATTCATGCAGGGGCATACATTTCATCTAACAGTTGGGGGGGGGGGGGGGGGGAAAAAACAAAAAATTTTTAAAAGACCATTTTTTAGGGGGAAA
>NW_015505610.1:1442304-1443234 GCF_001515645.1 Sinocyclocheilus grahami | reverse complement strand
GGGGGGGGGGGGGGGGGGGGGGGGGCAATAAACATAAAATTTATCAAGAGCAATTTTTGAAGGGGACAAATTGTACTTGTAATGTATACATAGAGGAATGGCTTACTACTATTAGTGCAGCAGGGAGACCGTGCCAAATTAGACAACTTAAAGCTGTTGTGGTCACGCCGAGACAGCGCTCGTGTCCGTTGTTGACATTACTATCCGTCACAGTGTTGCCAAGTCCGCGGTTTTCCTGTGGAATTGGGCTACTTTATAACTGTTGCCGCGGGTTGTTTTTCATGTCCGTGGGTTGAAGTGACCCCAATAACGTGTATTTTAGCCCCCCGGAACAGGATATTTACCGGGGGACCACCCCGAAATGCAGATAGTTTGGGCTAGTTTTGAATATAGGTTTTGTTATTAAAACCTGGCAACCCTTTCCCTCAAGCAGGTAACGTTATTTTTGCTAATATACACTCTTAAAAATAAAGGTGCTTCAAAAGGTTCTTCACAGCGATGCCATAGAAGAACCATTTTTGGTTCCACAAAGAACCATTCAGTCAAAAGTTCTTTAAAGAACCATCTCTTTCTTACTTTTCTGTAATCTGAAGAACCTTTTTTCACCACAAAGAACCTTTTGTGAAACAGAAAGGTTCTTCAGATGTTAAAGGTTCTTTATGGAACAATTTAGACAAAAAGGTTCTTCTATGGCATCGTGAAGAACCTTTATTTTTAAGAGTGTAGCGGACTCATCGAAAAATACATTGGCATCATCTGTATTAAAGAGAAAATAATCACTTTATTCAATGTTTAAGTGAATAAAATAGCATTGACAGCCTTACTTACTGGAGTTCCACAACTATTGGTTTTGTTCTCTTTCACCAGACTTGTGTGTGTGTGTGTGTGCGTGTGCGTGTGCGTGTGTGTGTGTGTGTGTGTGTGTGTGTG
>NW_015505610.1:1441236-1442181 GCF_001515645.1 Sinocyclocheilus grahami | reverse complement strand
GCCAGGGCAATACATTTCATCTAAAGGTTGGGGGGGGGGGGCAATAAACATAAAATTTATCAAGAGCAATTTTTGAAGGGGACAAATTGTACTTGTAATGTATACATAGAGGAATGGCTTACTACTATTAGTGCAGCAGGGAGACCGTGCCAAATTAGACAACTTAAAGCTGTTGTGGTCACGCCGAGACAGCGCTCGTGTCCGTTGTTGACATTACTATCCGTCACAGTGTTGCCAAGTCTGCGGTTTTCCTGTGGAATTGGGCTACTTTATAACTGTTGCCGCGGGTTGTTTTTCATGTCCGTGGGTTGAAGTGACCCCAATAACGTGTATTTTAGCCCCCCGGAACAGGATATTTACCGGGGGACCACCCCGAAATGCAGATAGTTTGGGCTAGTTTTGAATATAGGTTTTGTTATTAAAACCTGGCAACCCTTTCCCTCAAGCAGGTAACGTTATTTTTGCTAATATACACTCTTAAAAATAAAGGTGCTTCAAAAGGTTCTTCACAGCGATGCCATAGAAGAACCATTTTTGGTTCCACAAAGAACCATTCAGTCAAAAGTTCTTTAAAGAACCATCTCTTTCTTACTTTTCTGTAATCTGAAGAACCTTTTTTCACCACAAAGAACCTTTTGTGAAACAGAAAGGTTCTTCAGATGTTAAAGGTTCTTTATGGAACAATTTAGACAAAAAGGTTCTTCTATGGCATCGTGAAGAACCTTTATTTTTAAGAGTGTAGCGGACTCATCGAAAAATACATTGGCATCATCTGTATTAAAGAGAAAATAATCACTTTATTCAATGTTTAAGTGAATAAAATAGCATTGACAGCCTTACTTACTGGAGTTCCACAACTATTGGTTTTGTTCTCTTTCACCAGACTTGTGTGTGTGTGTGTGTGCGTGTGCGTGTGCGTGTGTGTGTGTGTGTGTGTGTGTGTGT
>NW_015505610.1:1435965-1440515 GCF_001515645.1 Sinocyclocheilus grahami | reverse complement strand
GCGTGTGTGTGTGTGAGTGTGAGTGTGTGTGTGTGTGTGTGTGTGTGTGTGTGTGTGTGTAGGTGATGTAAAAGAGGAAATCAGGCATTTGGACCAAAGCACTGTGAGGCAATGGAGGGGGTAGACTCAAAATGTTTCTAAACTTAAAACTTATTTTTGCCACATTTGTGTTGTTTTACTACTTACACAATTATTTAAAGTATAAAACATTGTTATTTACAATACACCGCATGGTTTTTAATCATATTTTTAGGGGGGACAACCCTCAGATAGGGGGGTCCTGTATGCTATATGGGGGTTATTCATATATGTTATATGTGCAGCAGCAATATTTCGTACATGCTCACAGCAGCATGTTGTGGATGTATTGGCAGTAGCAAGTCTCTGTACTTGCTCTACCGCAGCAGCGTAGCAGATCTATTCCGCCAAGACCAAATGCATTAACATTGTCATGTACATTACCATGCCAATCCCTCCGAGAGTTGTCATGACAGAAATGGGTTTAATAATCACATTAAAAAAGAATGTTAAATAAATATTGTGTTTTGTTTTTATTTGCTTTTTATAAATGTTTTTACAAATATTTATAGCAGTTGTATGGCTGATAAACAAAAAGCCATAAAAAATGCTATTAATAGTAATAATAATAATATTAATAATAATAATAATAATAATTCCGAAAGACAGATGAGATGTTAGTCACAAATTATTACGAATAGCTATACATATATTGACACTATATATATACTGACAGCAATATATTAATTTTTTAGAGAGATTCCTACATTTGTTAATCCTTGTCTAGCCATTTGTTCTCTTGTGCCGTGTAAAATCGCACCCATTGTGTAGTGATTAAAGTGGTATAGACGGCCAGCTGTATCCTTGGAATTGAGGATTGCTCCAATGTATGATTCTATCACCTTTAGTAAAAAATGTAGATCAAATGAATAATTCAAAAATGGCAGGTAATGTAGAGGCTATGGTTACAGTCTAGCCTCACTATGTACTTATGTAGCTGGACCCATGATGTTTTCTTAAAACACTTGATTAATGATTAATGCATCAATGCATTTATTAATTAAAGATAAACAATGTGGTACAACAGTTTTAATGATGAACTTGCCTCGCCTATGATGAGTTCAACAGACTTCAGAAACTCTCTGTGCCGCAGAGTAAAGTGCACCCTCTGTTCACGCCTTACAACAGCAACTACAATTTCCGTTGGTTGGCATGTCCAAAGGGCATCAACCTACAAGGATATAAAGAATAAAAATATAATTACTTCGCACAGTATTTGAAAAATCCATATTACTGAAATTGCTATTTAAACCTCTATTGCTATTTAAATTCTCTAACTCGTCTTATCCACCTTATTTTTCCCATAAGAGCGGACGCGAGCATTTGTAAATTGAATGGGTCTGGCTTCCGGTCTCATCCACTTCCAGCTATTGCTTGATATTGCAAACTGGTGGGTCTTACCAAATTATTTTAATGTATAATGTTAATTATGAACACACTGGTTTGCAGTGCAAACCGTTTTACTGTTTACTGCACTTCGTTTTTCTTCTCGTTGTTTCCCTACAGCGGCTAATGAACCGGAAGTCTTGCACTTTGACAGAAAACGGCTTACTTCCGCTTTGAAAACTAAGGTGGATAGAGCATATCTGTCTGTAATCTGACTATCTTTAATATGTGTAAAGCATGCATTTTATTTGAATATCATCAAAAATTACCTCTATGGCAGGCTCTGACACTTCTCATGTGAGGTCGGTGGTGCGGTTATTTAAATCTTTGCTGCCTTTCTTGATGGACTTTGCTTTCTTTGGAAATGGAACAGTGGATGGAGCAGTGTTAAATTTGGACTTGGCAGTTTGAGGCTTTGATCCATCTCTCTTTGCCCAACCTTCCTGAGATTGAGTGATGTCTTTTTTTGAGATAGGTCTAAGTAGCAACCGTTCAGAGAAGTTATGAGCCATTACATGTTCTCTGTAGTCTGTACCTCCCCTGTAGAGAGCCATACATTTGTCTGACAAATGTTCCTGGCCTCAGTCGCCTTTGTTTTCTCAGAATTGAGTGTTTCACGATTTCAAACCATCGCTCAACATGGCAGTTTGTGTCCCTTGTTTTGCTTGGCACGAAACTGTAATCTTCTTTGTCATTTGCATACCTTTTCAAATCCCACAACAGCAAACCACTCCAAAGTGGAAAAATGCCACGGTAAGTGTCAAAAAGGACATCAAGAATGCCTGGGTAAAAGTATGCATTTTCTTCATTGTGTGTAGTCTCTGAATCCTCTTTTTCAAGCGCTCCCTGTACCTCCTTCAAGACCTTCTTGAATTTGTGAAGGGAGATCTCCCAACAATTGTTTGGGCATTGGTTCTGTCATCATCATCTTCCTGAGCTAAGGGGCAGTCCGATAATTTGTCTCTCTCTTCTGTGTCAGGAATCTTGCATTGTTTTCTTAAGTCCTGCATGGCCTTTAGATTAATCGTGACAATGTCTGTGTTGTGTTTGCCAAGTAACACAGTGCACAGTGAGTGGAAGATTTTGAGTGCTGTGCTCATTAAGGTGGCAAATGCAAAGGTTGCAAAATCCTTCAAACCTTTTTCTGCTGTTTTTCTTCCAGTTGACTGAGCGACAGCTTTGAGCACATGTGCAGAACATATGTGACCCTGTCTGTGAAATCCAGGCTAAAGTCTCAAAATCGAATTATGAGATAACAAGCATCATCCAATTGCCTGAGCGACAGCTTTGAGCACATGTGCAGAACATATGTGACCCTGTCTGTGAAATCCAGGCTAAAGTCTCAAAATCGAATTATGAGATAACAAGCATCATCCAATTGCCTGAGCGACAGCTTTGAGCACATGTGCAGAACATAATATGTGTAGCACTGTAAAAGTTCTAATATCTTTCCATGCCTTCAATTTTGAACAAATATCAAAGGCCCTGTCCAAGTAGCTGACAATACTCTCCCTGCCAGCATAACACTTTGCAGTAGTGCCCAGCTGTAGTCTGTTTCTACCTGATGTACTCTGATGTACACTTTAAGAATATTTTTGTTCAGACTTCGGGTTATGTTTCCTGAAATTAATTCAGGAACAGGTGATTTTTTTTTCAGTTTACTGTAGAAGAATTGGCTAATTCCTATGTGTAGCGCTCTTGCAATTCTCCCTCTTCTTGTGTTTGTTGCTGGTCTGAATTTTCGTTTTCTTTTTTGTGTGTAATTTTTCCTCTTTGTAGCACAGAGATCTTAACCGGGGTGTTTCCCACTGGCTCCCTTTTCCTTTTAAAATAGTATTTTGCACTGCAGGAATCAAATGTACAAATTGCCGTAATAGGGGCTATTAATTTTGTGGCTGTGAGGATTTTTAATATGCTGGCTCTCGAAAGCAAAGGTACAACAGGGATTTTTCTGTCTGAAACTCTTGTACAATACATGGGTCCATGGTTGCCTCAGTTTTGTTGAACCGTGCAGTGGAACCATTTTTAGCCATTTCTTCCTGTTCACTTGTAATTGTGAACTTCTTTGAAACCACTGGCAACTTTCTCCATTGTTTTTTGATCCCTGTTTTTCCATGTTCAAGTTTTGCTTCTCTCTGTAAAGACACATGTTGTTCTTCTTCTGCCTCGTCTTTGTCTGATATTTCCTCTGCATTTGTGATTGCTTCGTCTACTACAACAATACTCTGCAAAGACAAGTTTTGATGTTCTTCTTCTGCCTCATCTTTGTCTGATATTTCCTCTGCATACGTATGAGGGGCCGTACAAGCCATAATTCATTCTGGCACTCTCACACACTTACATTCTCCTTTCACATGCATGCATTTGTTCTCTCACACACATATATTTTCCTTTCACATACATGCATTTCTACTGTCACACATTTACATTCTCCATTCACATACATACATTTCTACTCTCTCTCACACACAAACATTCTCCATTCACATACATGCATTTCTACTCTCTCTCACACACATACATTCTCCTTTCACATACATACATTTCTACCTTTTTTTGGTATCCATTACTTCCCGTTTAAGCAGGAAATCACTCTCAGACCAGGAAATACATGTGCATTTCCTCACAATTTTACAATGATGCTATTCAAAGTCATCCAGGTTTTTAATTATTATGTAACCTACGTGTTCTACAGATCTGTGTACAAGTGTTATGATACTGATTTTGTTCATATTGACAGGGCTCAACGCTAAGGAAATTTTCTACTGGCCCGGTTTGGCAAGTGGTTTAAATTTTTTACTTGCCCTGGCAATATTCACAGGCCTTGCCACAGTCAATCAATCGATAAATCAATAAATAAGACGTATTGTTTTCATTGTTGACTGTAACATTGTATTTTCATATTGACAGGGCTCAACGCTAAGGAAATTTTCTACTGGCCCTGTTTGGCAAGTGGTTTAAATTTTTTACTTGCCCTGGCAATATTCACAGGCCTTGCCACAGTCAATCAATCGATAAATCAATAAATAAGACGTATTGTTTTCATTGTTGACTGTAACATTGTATTGTGATAAAATGTTACAGTC
>NW_015505610.1:1418401-1435951 GCF_001515645.1 Sinocyclocheilus grahami | reverse complement strand
TGCTTTTTCAGGTCTTTCAGGTAGGTCTAACTCTATTCCAGTTAAGGATGCACTGATCAGAATTTTTCATGACCGATTCCAATTGCGATTATTTTTAATTAATTTTTTTAACAATCAAATGAGCCGATTCCCTTTCTCGTTGCCAATTTATTTAGTTTTTATTACTTTTATTTTATTTTTTTACATTTATTAAATGTTTATTTTGGTCTGTTACTGGCCAAACTAAACTTGAACAAACAAACAAAAATATATGCAACATGAAGCAACTGCACAAAACAAAAACAGCAGATGGGCTGAATGAATATTTTATTATTACTCTTTATTATTATTAGTGTTTTATTACCTTAATTATATGTATGTCTGCACTATGTCTGTAGGCTACTTTCTGTACTGGAAGCTCCTGACACCAAGACGAATTCTTGTGTGTGTAAACACTTGGCAATAAAGCTCTTTCTGATTCTGATGAAAATGCAAATTCTATCTCTGACAGCAGATGGCGCTTATAGAACATAGCAGCGTTTCCTGGGTTATTGCTGTACGCAGCGCTGCGCTTATTAACACTCCTTTAATATGTATTTAACGATGGTAGGAGGAAAAAAGAAAATGCCATCGAAACTTTTCTGAAGACAGTCAGTTCTCCTCAGAAATACATCCAGCGTCGGCGCCACGGGGGTGGCCATCTCCGTAGTGGGCACCCTGATTTTAGTTGGTGAGGCAATTACTGCCCTGGGAAGGTCTCCCAGGCTGTTAAATACACAGATTAAAAGCTAAATGTTTTCATTTCGGTTCCTTCTTAGCAAAAAAAAAAAAATTTTCGTTCAGGTTATGCAGAGCGAAATAAGAACGGTGCTGCATTTAGAAAGAATTCTTATTAACTTTGCTATTATTCTTGAATTTTCAAACTGCTAACACTTTGCACTTTGCAGTTTCGAATTATGCCTTTACTGTATGACCAAAAATTACGGAGTAGTCTATTTTATGTTTCAGCTGTTTGATCGCGCCGGCACACTAAGCTACTGCATTCATTGGAAACAGCCAGGGTGCGAACTACGGGGGAGCTAGGGGGAGCTCGGCTCCCCTTAATAAGACATGGGCTCCCCTGAAAACGTGATTTGTGGAATTTTGGTGGGTCTCAACAAATATTGACAATGTGTTATTTTAACGTGCAATTTCAGTTTTGTGTAATGTGATCATCGTTGATTATAAAAAAGTGAAGTGAAGTGACGTGACATGTGGCCAAGTATGGTTACCCATACTAGGAATTAGTGCTCTGCATTTAACCCATCCTTAGTGCACACACACAGCAGTGAACACACACACACCGTGAACACACACCCGGAGCAGTTATTATGTGTAAAATTGCAAAAATATCATTCATGCATGCATGACGGAGATTTAAACCTAATTCACATCAATAAAGATAACTATACATGCTATTCTTGTCATGAGCATCAAGGTGTGGGGGTACTGCGGTGCAAATTCCACTCATGTTTATTACATGTTAACTCAAAGATTCGTAGAACAAATATAAACGTTGGACTCTGTGTTCGATTCTGTGTTAAGGTAAGGCATGTTGTTCGCAATTATGTGTTGTGGCTGGTGTTGTTATAGGTCTGCGATGTCTTAGGCCTAATTGAATGGAGGAATTATGGTATTCTTCTGTAGCCTGACGACGAGTAACTTTAACCATTGTTCATGTGAACTCAAAGACAGCCTGATGCTTTGTTTATAGACTATTTGTGGGTGCCTGTTTGTTGTTTCACCTATCAATTTGTGTCGATAAAGTATAATTGGGTAAATCCTGTAGAGTGATTTATCCTACACTCTTAAAAAAAAAAGGTTCTTCACAGCGATGCCATAGAAGAACCATTTTTGGTTCCACAAAGAACCATTGAGTCAAAGGTTCTTTAAAGAACCATCTCTTTCTCGAGTGTATATAGAGCTTATGTCGCTGTTATGTATCGTTGTAAGCCCCACGCGCAAGCGCACAAAAACTATTTTATTTATATGCTTTTTTTTTAAAGCATGCAGCAAACAAAAATATGCAATTAATCTGTTAAAATTTGTTACTGTGGGTTAACAAATTTACATTAGTAGGCTATTCTTATGCTTGGCTTCACAGATAGCAACAGAGTCTGGGCCAAATCTGGTTTACATTCTTGCTTTTTTCAGTCTTGATTGCAAATGTTTTTTTTGTTTTTTTTATGTACCATGGATAATTAAAACAAAAATCAGGCGTGTGTATTTATAACATCAATTACTAGGCCTACATTCTTTTTTTCAGAAATGGAAGTAACTTAAAATGTTATTGTGTGTTTGTCATTTTAATATTTTTATCTATAGGCCTATACAGCAAAACTACAGAGCTTCCAGTAGGTTATTTTATGGAGCTGTAAACACGGGAATCTCCGACCGCATGCAATCTTTGTCGAACACCCAATTCATATATCAAACTAGGCTATATGTTATTAAATTGTACATAGGCTATATATCAGATTATTTTATTTACAAGTTTCATGTTTGTGTTTATCCTGTTTTCCCCCATTGCATCTGAAAATTACTTTCAGGAAAAAAAATTTTGGCCGTTCTCAAGCCCGCCACCTCTGCTCACTCTAGGCCGCCGTGTGTGACGCTGTGTTTTGTTGTGAAAGCGAAACTACTTTGTTTGGCCTTCCAAAAATGGACACGACTAGAAATCAGTGGTTAAGTTGTATTTACAACACTGTTCCAGAACAGTTCAACCCAAATATTCAGATGTGTTCAGCGCATTTTATGGAGGACTGTTTCCTGATCCTACAATGCCGGCTGTTCTGACTCACATACTGTAAGTACGTTTTTTATATTTAAAGCAAGTTTTTTGAGCAGTGTAGAGTAGGGCTTGTTGTTTGTCATTTCTCCGATCACAAATGCAGACATGGTTTTATGTTTACGCGGCGCAATGCAACGTGTAAAAAGACAGAATAAGTCATTATAATCCATAATTATGTCCCCACTGGATGCAACGAATGCCTCGTTTATAATGGGTTTTCAGGTTTTTGAATCATTGCTCCGGCCTGACAGGGCATCATCACAGTATGGTAAGGGGCGTAACATTTCCGTCACACGCTTGAGGTATTCGGCCAATCATAACGCACTGGATAGCTGGCCAATCAGTGCACACCTCGCTTTTCAGAACGATGAGCTTTGTAAAAATCGATACGTTTCAGAAAGGCGGGGCATAGAGGTGAAACAATAATGTACAGTATGTGGAAAATAATGTGATTTTTTTAACCTTAAACCGCATAAACACATTTCATTACACCAAATACACCAAATAATATTCTTTTTAGCAACATCATATGACCCCTTTAATACAAAAGCAGGGCCTTGGCATCCGTAACAAACGAAATGTTCTTTTATATTGGGTCTGTTTACACATTCCCAGTGAAACCATCCGTTGCAGCTGTCGCACTGAATCTGAAAGAGACACTGACGTTATAACATGTTTTGAAGCAGGGTGAAACGTCAAATAACAGTTTGCTAATTAACAGACCCAAGAGTCCTCAGTGTCTTCTGTGTATAGATATTTGTCCCCACAGGCCAAGCATAGTTCAGAGAGGTCCTCTGTGGAAATAAAGTCATCAAAGTGATGCACATAATATTGGTGAAACAATGTGTCAGTTGTACCTTATGTCCATTTTATATTATGTATTTACATTATACCTGTTTCTTGTAGAAGGCAAAGGCCTATGTCTTGGCGAATGACATTTATGTTGGCCGCTGTGCTTTCAAACTCCAAATTACCTCCTTTTAAAATAGCTTCTGCAAACTACAAAATGATGTAATGAAAACAAGGCATAAATTCACATTTTAAATATTAGTTAATTAAATAAATAAATACTTACTTTGCATACAAATACCCCACATGAATTGTCATCCTTTTGTAAGCAATGTGGTAAAGTACCACATTCCCACTTTTTTCCCAAGATTTCCTTTTGCGGCCATAAATTTGCTTTGTTTGAATTAGAAATATTTAAAAAGTTAATACAAGTTAATAAGCAGACTAACAATTAAAATGTATAAGAAGGGCATATATTTGTACTGACCTTATAGCCTTTTTACAGTGAGCCAGTTTACTTTGGTTTTCACCAAGCAAATTTAGGTACAGCATTCTCCAGTTTTTAGGATATATCACCTGTAAAAATAATTATGAATGAATCTTGCTCTGAATTTAAACTATTTTAATTTACAGTGAAGAGCAAGAATGGAAAGAAACAGACCAGGAGCGTCCAGTGATTGTTTTCATTAACTGACCCGATAAGAACATCATATGCCCCTGGATTCATCTAGAGATGCAATGGAGTATTGTAACAACAGTTCACTTCACCAGTTCTCTCATAGAAAAAAATATCTATTTGTGGAGTTTAGGATTTTTTTTTTTTTTTACCCTTTTCATTAAACTGGGATTACCTTGCCAAATACTTGTTGCTTGAAAGGAATCAATCCCATATGCCTTGCCAGCATAATTTTTGTGAGGTAGGACATGTATGCACTGATAAACTAAAACAAAGTTTACACAGAGCATACCCTTACAGAGTATGGGTTTATGCCTAGAAGAGTTATTTTAACAATTTTTTACAAAAGCAGTAACAACACACAATATGCAAATTTATGAATATGAATAAGTTGCATCACCTACCTCACTTTCGAGCATTTCCCCAGGTCTAAGGCATTCAATATGCTATGTAAATAATTTATATGAGCCAATTTTACTGCAGAGTGTCCCGCCTTTTTTTCTTGCCCATATTTTTTATAACAGGAGACTGGATGGTAGCAGCACAGACAGGAGGCTGGATGGTAGCAGCAGGGGTGTAGCCAGGTGGGTTAGGGAGGGCTGAGGATACCGTAATGGGAAAAGAATCACTGAGTTTGGTGACTTTTGAGGGATACTCCTCCAAAAAATGAACTAAATGGTCCTTGCTAATCTTTGGACAAGAACGTCCTTTGTCGTCCTTCATATCAATGGATTTGCCATCCACATTCATAACTGTGTATTGACCAATGTAGTCTGGGTCCAATTTACCACCCTTTCTCTGCCTGCTTCGCACGTTCTGACGCAGCACTCTGTCTCCAACATTGGTTTCAGTGGATAATCCCTTTTCCAGTTTTCTTTTTTTAATTTTATGTTGAACACAACTGATATTCTCCTGTATGGTTTTGAATATCCTGTCATGCCTTTTTGCATTCTGCGACACACTCCTCTGCTACAATGTCCTCAATACTCTCATTGATCTAGGCAAGAAAAGTTGCATTTAACTTTGGATTGCAAAAGACATCAAGAAGTATGGAGAATATTTTGTAGTCATTTGCTTTTTTCTGCGGAGACCAAACATTGTGGCCTCCAAGTAGTCTGCCCAATTTTGTGGCTGCTTTTCCACCATCTTACTCAACGACCTTTGAACATGAGAAGAGCCATCAATAGTGAAACATTCTCCATTTATGTAGTAATTTTGACAAATCAACCCGCTAAATGTGAATGTGAGGGACAAGAGAATAGGCATTCTTCATCTACCATCGATGCAATAGTCAATAGTTTAACTAGTTTATTAACAATTGTCAATTTCATACCTTTGAATTGTGCCATTAAGTCTTTCAACCAATCCATTTGTCTGTGGGTGGTACGGTGCACAAAAACTTATTTGGATTCCCAGTAACTGGCAGACACCCATATTGATCTGTATATAAACAATGGGAATTATAATATTTTCCCAATTTCTAAAAGAAACAAATTAAAAACAGCTAAATGAAGAAGTATAACCCTAACCTTGTTCACAAATTCTGTGCCTTGGTCAGTTAACAACCTTTTTGGTGCACCAAATTTGTAAAATAATTTTACAATGCAACCTGTAACCTCCTATGCACTTTTAGTTTTTAGTGGGAAAGCCTCACACTACTTTGTGAAATAGTCTATCATCACACATATATACTGATAGCCATTTTCAGTTGGTGCACTGAACACTGTGTCACCACTGAATCACCAAAGCACTTTTATACAGAAAGAATGAATGAATACAAGCAAAACGTTATTTGACAATTACAAATCCCTTGCAACATTAAAAACCTTTTAGTAGTCCACAGGAAAAAGACTTGCTTTTTTTAATTATAAATAATAGCCTATTTAAATTATTTAGACAGCCTAATGCTCAAAGTAGGCTATGACCCAAGTGTAATTGTGGTTAAAAACTGTCAAGAAAGAACACAAAACAACACCAGAGAACATTTAAAAATGTTTATTTAAACATGCATGTTAGCTAGGCTACATCTGAGTTTTATTCAGTCATTCTTGCTAAAGTTGCGATGCTGCAATAAACAACAACTAAGGCCCAATCTCAATTCTATTTTATACCCCTTCCCCTTCCCCTTCCCCTTCGCCTACCCCTTCCCCTTGTCCCTTGAAACAGAGTGTCAAGGGGCAGGGGTGAAAATAGTCCCCTAAGAATTGGGACACCACTACTATACGTCACACGTCATCTAGCTCCTACAATACACACCCATATACTGGTGTGCATTAGAGCCTTTAATTACCGTTCTATATTAATGCGCTGCTTACTGACACACACACACACACACACACACACATATATATATATCGGAGATCGCACAGCTCACACATCCAGGAGAAAAGAAACTTGTCAACGCTTTCCAGCAACGAGAGGATAAAATCGCTGTTTTTTTAAGTAAACTCACTCTAAAAAGAGAAACGCACATACACGCAACTTTCATCTCTCTCTCTCTCTCTCTCTCTCTCTCTCTCTCGAATTGGCAATATTTGAGAAAAGGGTTTAGCGATTTCTAATTATTGGGGGGACTAATAGCCCCCCTCAATATCTACGGTGGTTATCGCCCTGATCAGACATGAAAATATATTGTGGCACTATCGTGCAGTCTATAATGATATGACGTTAGTTAGCAAATATTAGCAATTTTTTGCAAACATTTCTTTGAGTAACATGACCGTAAATGTGAACTCACGATTGAATGTATCTCGGGCAGCCATGTTGCCGCTGAAGCCGGTTTACGCTGAGATAATTCATACCCCTTCGTTTGAAGTGTGGTCCCGAAAAATCTTAGTTTGAAGGGCTATCTGGCCCTTCCCCTGCCCCTACCCCTGCAACCAAAAGAGAATCAAGACACCCCTACCCCTTCACGTGAACGCGCGAAATGGAGGGGTAGGGGAAAGGGGAAGGGCTAAGGGGTAGAATAGGGATTGGGCCTAAGGGAACAGTTTACAACTTCAAAAGATACAACAAATAATATTGAGGAATAACAGAAATATCAGCTTGATTCGTTTGTGCTCTGGCTTAGTCTTTTGAATCCCTGACGTTACAAAGGTTACACAGCAAAAATGATAATATAAAATCAGAATAAAAGCGCTCTAATAAAAACAGATGCAAAATCATTTTAGCCAATTACAAAGAATACGAACCTTCGGCTTTATTACTTAATGGAAACAATCCATCAAACAGCAGACTGAACAGAAAACAACAATTTCCATTCCATTCGATTGTTTGCGGTTCAACAAAGCCATGCCCATCACGGAGCGAACTTATGCATATTCATCTGTACTCCGCCCACTGGAACAGTTTTTCACAGGAACTGAATATTACACAACACCGCCCCACCAGGAATTTTCCAGGTGGTCCCGATTAGCCAATCCGGGCCTACACAACACACAGGTCTGTTTTTTGGCCGCGAGGGCCGGTACTGTCATGCCACTGCTATGGGGTTGAAATATAGATGCCCGTATTTAAAGTCCGCGTGAACCGGAAGTTGCTGCCGACTTTATTTCAGTGTAGTGACGTATTTCCAACTGAAACGGAATATTGAATAGAGGGCATGGTCTTATTTTGGCGCTCCTCCTCTCTGTCTTTCACTCATATCAATCTAACGGTTGGAGGGGTGTGTTTAAAAGGATATTCTGCCCCAGCCATCAAACTGACATCATCAGAGAAGGACTGCCATTCCAGAGCAGAAGCAAATGATCAGAGTTTGATTAAAGATTACCAAGACAAACTATTTTTTTCAGCGGAATAACTTGCATGGATTAATTGTTCACATCAAGACTAGCAATGTCCGCTAGTAAAGTAAATAAAGTCCATTTTGATTTAATGCTGACTTTAAGGCATCAAAGAAGCGTCCCGTATGAAAGCTATAACACAGTTTGTCCCGTATTCGCAGGCATACGCCATATGACCACCAGACCATATGAATAACAAATTCTTAATTGATAATTAATCATTATTTTTGCGCAAAATATTGTTTTATTTGTGAACGTAGCCGGTTGATGAAGGCTTTAAGACCAAGCGGAATCCTCTGTCGGCTGCTCCTGTTTCACAGCGAGCAGGACTCGCGCTTACGTGATTTTGGCAAATCAGTTTGGGCCAGTGGTGGCTCGTCGGGGGAGGCAGGGGAGGCACAGCTTCCCCATAACTTAGAGGTGAAAATGGGAGGAGGACGATTTAATGTTAATAAAATTCACAATTCATTTCAGTTCATGTCTCAGAATGTGTATATTTTGTTTGTAATTTCACAGTTGTAATACCATAATGTGAAAGCGCCGCTTTTCTATTGCGAATGTGCCGAATCTGCTGATGTAATTGCAACCGCTAATGATAGAGAAGGGTAGGGGGAGGCCGGGGGAGAGGTGAGCTCTCGTGCCTCCGTTGGTAAAAAAAATTAGCCAATCACCATCGAGTGTTCACTTTCAGCGCTGAGGAGTGTTGAGAAAAGAAACCTTGTAAGGGAGGCTAGCCCCTTCTGATATCAACCAATCATCATAGAGACGTAAATTACGTGATATTAGTTTAAACGTCTGCCGCTTCTTGATAATGTACCAAGTACTTTTGATGAGTAGCGATATTGAATATTTGATTGCCAACAGATTTACCAAGCTGTCATTCAAACAGTATATATACAAAAAAAAAAAAAAAAGGGAAAACAGCCTAAGCTGGATATAGGCTACAGCAGTCGGCTTAATTAAATGGCGCAACAGGCAGCTCTCTTTTAACACAGACTTTTAAGAAGGGATGGATGTTTGCTTCAAGTGATAGGCCAGGTAAGTGAAATTATATTATCTTGCTGTATGTGTGTCATTTTCTTTACGTTTTCTGACTAAAAGCAACCAAAAAGCCATTTTAAAGTGGTTAAGCAAATAATAATAATAATAATAATAATTGGCAGGGATCCCAGACCAATACAATTAGTGTGCCTCCTCTATTTTAAAACCCACGAGCCGCCACTGGTTTGGGCGAATGCAATTTATTGATCATGAGCCCAAAATTTAGCAAGGCAGGAAAACATTTAATCTACCTGAGGGGAGACGTCTTTCACTGTTGTAAGTTAAGGCTGTTAAATAGAGAGGAAAATACATTTTAAAAAATTTAACTTCTAGCGCATTCTTAAACTTGGACCTCATTTTATTGAAGTAGAAATCCAAGCACCAGAAGCAGCCCACACTCAGCCCACAAGTTTTCTTTAATTGAAAAATATGCATTTTCATTCATTCATATGCTATATGGTTGCAATAATAGCCATTTTAGTAAAAAAAAATGTAAGTGCATAGACGTTCAGTTGTTATGCTTTCAAATTTCTTGCCATTTGTATGTATGTAATTTCACAGTATTTTCACCTCCTAAATTACTACACTGCTTGTGCAGTCACGATTTTATAATGGTACAATTTACTCAGGCCAATTACTTTTTTTTGTATGACATTACAATTATTTTTAGAATATAGGTTAAGCAAAACAAATGTGATTATTTCTGAGAACTTTTTAACTGCAGGCAGACATTATGGTACATACATAATTATGGCCTACAAATGTTTTGTTGGAGATATGCGAGCAAAAAATTTATAATAGAAAGCGCAAAGGCAGCGTGTAAAATAACAAAGCTGTAAAAAAATACAATGAATTACAAGTCTGTAGAGAACAGTGTGCTATTGCAGACTTATATACTGACATTTTAATTACATTATTGTCAGTCGGGAACTAAAGAGGGGCCACTCGAAGGCATGAAACTCCAGGCCTGAAAATGACTCCCACTCCGGCCCTGAGTCCACATTACCCATAGCCAATGATGGTTTTTCTTATGATCTTGACCAAACAGAGCCAGAGAGAGTTCAGACCAGATTTCGAAGGAATATCCTGTATCTCTCTTTGAAATGTCAACACTCTTCATTGTTCTGACCAAAGCATCCATTCCACCAGCCATTGCACACAAGTCTTTCCTCTGAGCTCTCTGTCCTTTTTTTACTCTACCAATTTTGTTTCAAACTGCCTATCAAAGCTAGGAAAAAGGGGAACGGACAAAGCTTTAACTTTTAGTATAATCTTTTGACAAAAGAACCAATAGGCCTTATGTATGTTAACCCACTGTACTGTGGCTTAGCACAGTATATAAAGCCACAGTAATTGGTGCTTTAAACAAACAATACTTAACCCATACCCTCATGTGGTGTTCGGGTCGTTTTTGCTCTGAAAAAATATATATTTTTCCAGAAAATACTAGTTAATGTTATCGCATTGGACTGAAATTTTGTGACTTTGTTCACAAAGGGTATAACTACTTCTAAAAAATTTTTTTATAATTTTCATACTTTTCTGGGGGAGACTTTTCACCTTGTTACACCCGTGATGTTACAGAGCAAAAAGAACCCGGCCTCAAACAAATGCTTATAAATCACTCATTATGCTATATTATCAACAAAGATTGGATTCAATCTTTTTGTCAACTTCTGTTCTTTCATTTAGGACTGGTTTTGTATTTATATTTGCTTCTGATTAATCGTAGGCCTCATTTATCTGAGCGTAGGCACCTAATTTTTTGAGTGAAAAAAGCATTCTTTATGAATAATTTTCACAATATTAAATAAAAACTGATGAAAATTTGCACTGTTTATCACACTAGTGTACTTTAATGTTTAATCAGGGAGTTTGTTTTGAAAGGCTTTTATTTTGTACAAAATGGCACAAAGTCACACTTGTGGTGTTCCCGGTCAAAAATGACCCGGCCTCAAAAAATTGCTTATAAATCACTCATTATGCTATATTATCACCAAATATTGGATTCAATGTTTTTGCCAACTTCTTTTCTCCTGTTCATGTTTGGATGCATGCATACTCACGCTAATACACACACACACACACACACACACACACACACTTATACAAACTATTGGGAGTATTACAAGTTTTCAATTTCATCCTACCCTGAACTGAATCCAATATCATTTCATCAATATGATAGTATAACTCTCTCTTTCTCTCTCTCTCATTCACTCACACACAAACACACACACACACACACACACACACACACACACACACACACACATGAACTGGCTTCACCCTGCTTCACTTCTTTCATCAAAGCAGACACAAGTTTACTAATAAATGCTTTAGCACAAAGACAGAGCATATAAATATTGTTGAACCATGAAATGTTCTCGATATGGCAGTGCTGTTTTTTCATGTCACAATGGTCAGATTTGTTGTTGCATGACATTGTCTGTATGACAGCGTCGGTGTTATTTTTTTGTGACAGTATAAATATTGGTTTGTTGTTCCATGAAATGTTCTCTCTATAAGAATCTTAAAGGGATAGTTCACCCAAAAATTTAAATTCTGTCATTAATTACTCACCCTCTTGTCGTTCCAAATCCGTAAGACCCCCGTTCATCTTTGGAACACAAATTAAGATATTTTTTTATGAATTCTGAGAGCTCTTTGACCCTGCATAGACAGCAATGTAATTACCACGATCAAGGTGCAGATACGTAGCAAGGAGATCGGTAAAATAATCCATGTGACATCAGGGATTCAACCGTAATATTACGAAGCTACGAGAATACATTTTGTACGCAAAGAAAACAAATAACGACTTTATTCAACAATTTGTCTGCTCCAGGTCACCCTGGTGCCATTTTGGAGAGTATCCACTGAATGTAAACTGCGTATGCTATTCTGTGCCAGCTGCGTCACGCGGATACGATGTCTATGTTTTAATATTATGGTTGAATCCCTGATTCTTATATAGAGAACATTTCATGGAACAACAAACCAATATTTATACTGTCGTGTGTGTGTGTGTGTGTGGGTGGGTGTGGGTGTGGGTGAGTAACTGAGTGAGTGAGTGAGTGAGAGAGAGAGAGAGAGAAAGAGAGAGTTATACTATCAGATTGATGAAATGATATTGGATGCAGTTCAGGGTAGGATGAAATTGAAAACTTGTAATACTCCCATAGTTAAAACTTATTTGTGCCATTTTGTACAAAATAAAAGCCTTTCAAAACAAACTCCCTCATTAAACATTGACGCACACTAGTGTGGTAAACAGTGCACAGTTTCATCAGTTTTTATTTAATATTGTGAAACTTATTCATAAATAATGCTTTTTTCACTCAAAAAATGAGGTGCCTACGCTCAGATAAATGAGGCCTACGATTAATCAGAAGCAAATATAAATGCAAAACCAGTCCTAAATGAAAGATAAGAAGTTGACAAAAAGATTGAATCCAATATTTGGTGATAATATAACATAATGTGTGATTTATAAGCAATTTTTTGAGGGAGTACCCTTTTTGCTCTGTAACCTCGTAAGTGTGATAGGGTTCTGAACACAACACAAGGGTTTTAAGCCCACCGGCATCTATAGTTGCCACAGTTTATAGTTGTCATTTTCCTTTTGTAAGTATTTTTCTAGATGTTATCCATGTTTTATTTCTCAATGACATGCAAAAAAACAACCAAATAAAGGATTTCAAGAAAAAAAAAGGGGTATTCACTTCCTTCCTGTCACATGATGCTGGGGATTTCCAGTTTTCAAGTGACAGCAGCAGTTTACAAACTTCTGTCAGTCACACAAAAGGAAGAATGGAAAGAAAAAGAAAAAATAGATTATCTTTTTCTCCCTTTTATGACATTATGTCTTGTAAGGGGTACAATATTGAGGCCCCTTTATCCAGTTTGGATGCGTTTCATTCTAATTGGTCAAGGACCCTAATTCTTTTTATGACTAGTAGCTTATGATTCCATTATAATGTTGAAATTCAGACAAGTAATGAGTTTACATTTACATTATTATATGAAATCACCTACTACAGTCAGCCATTGAATACTATGGGCCTAAAAAAATTCGTAATTTTCTTTCAGGCATACCTTTTTTATTATATAGATGTAATATTTTCTTCATTTAATTATTTTCATTTAACTAACACCTCTAAAAATGAAAATACCTACATGTTCAATAATAAGTAAATAAATAAACAAACACTAATTGGTGTTATACTACACATGATAATTATTTAAATAAGCATATATTTTAAAAAGAATATCATTCATTTCATGAATATCAAGGACTTTTGTCAGGGTTAATCCATTTGACCTAATCAATATGTGCCTATTCATAAAATATGTGATATTTTACATATTTACATCACAAAGTATAGCATGCAAATATGTTTATGTAAATTTATAAAACTACTTGTACCTTCACTGCTTACGTAAGGGAAAGTTCACCCAAAAATGGAAATTGTGTCATCATTGTGTCACCCTCAAGTTGCAAACCTATGAGTTTCTTTCTTCTGTTGAGCACAAAGGAAGATATTTTGCAGAATGCTGGTAAGCAAACAGTTAAATGTGTAATTTTCTTTCAGGTATACCTTTTTTATTATTTAGATGTAATATTTTCTTCATTCTATTTATTTTTATTCATTCATTTTCATTTAACTTTTTGATACACAATACCCTGTTGGGGCAACTTAATGGCTGCACTTTGTTCTGCACTATGTTCCACCATTTTAAGACAAATGGATTTGTTGTGTTTTCATATTCAAGAGATTATAAGCTAGATGCAGCCTTTTTTGGGTTTGCATCGAATGTTCTTGGACTTTAATGCATAATAAATTAGTTTTGTTTGAACAGCAAATAAGCTGGCGACACTTTGGTAGTTGTGTGTGGAGTACTGCAATAGCACAGCAGGAAGTTATGAAGGCGTTGATGAAATGTGCCTTACCCAATAGAAGCTTTCAACAGCAAGAAGTTATGAAGGCGTTGATGAAATGTGCCTTGCCCAATCGAAGCTTTCAAAGCATGTTTCATGGTCTGGACGAACCTTTCTGCTAGCCCATTTGTTGCAGGATGGTAGGGCGATGACTTAATATGTTGTACCCCATTTGGTAGCAGAAATGTGGCCATCTCATGCGATAGAAATTGGGGTCCATTGTCTGAGACAAACTGCACGGGTGGTCCAAATCTACTGAAAATTTCTCCCAACTTCTCAATTGTCTTATCAGCTGAGGTAGATTTCATGATAGCCACTTCAGGCCACTTACTGTGTGCATCAGTGACAACCAACAGCATTTTGACCTCGACTGGGCCTGCAAAATCAGCATGAATGCGATGCCATGGTTTCTCCAGATATTCCCACGGGTGCAGCAGTGCCAGTTGTGGTACATTGCGTATGCTCTGACATGACGTACATGTTCTTGCCTTTTCCTCAATTTGGCCATCCACTCCTGGCCACCAGAAGTAACTCCTGGTGATCTCTTTCATGTGGACCATTCCACAGTGTCCCGCATGTAGCTGTTTCAGCACTGATTTACGCAGAGCTGGTGGAATAATCACTCTCCTTCCCCACAACAAACAGCCTGACTGCACCGAAAGTTCATGGCGTCGAGACGTGAATGGTTTGAGCTCTCTTTCATCATTCTCACCTTTCCCTGTCATGAAAAAATCCATGACCTTGGACAAGACAGGGTCATTTCACGTGCCCTAGCGCACTTGTGCAGCTGTCACTGGGGCCCTTTCCACTTGACTGAAGTAGAAAATTTCAGCCACTTTTGCCTCTTTCACTGAGTCAGTGAGAGACATGGCCCAGATACTCGACTGCAGACTGGAAAAATTCACATTTGTCCTTCCGCACTCTTAATCCGTACTCTTTCAGTCTCTTGAGGGTAGCATCCAGATGCTGCAAGTGTGACTCGTCGTCAGTGCCGGTCACAAGAATGTCATCTAAGTAGCACACTACTCCCGGAAGCCCTGCCAGAATCTGGTCCATCGCTCGCTGAAACAGGGATGGAGCCGAAGTAATTCCGAACGGTAAACGCTCATCCCGAAATAGGCCCTTGTGTGTGTTGATAGTGAGAAGTTCTCTGGATTGTTCCTCATCATGCATTTGCAGATATGCCTGGTTGAGATTGATTTTACTGAATTTTTGCCCTCCAGTCAGTCCCGCAAAGAGGTCATTAATGTGAGGTAAGGGGTATTGTTCTGCAGACAACACTGGATTTACAGTAACTTTAAAGCCCCCGCAAATTCTTAAGCCTCCATCTTTCTTTAGAACTGGAACAATAGGTGTTGCCCACTTGCTGACGCTTACTGGTTCGAGCACACTATTCTCCACGAGTTCAGTTAAGCTCGCCTCTACCTTGGGTTTAAGTGCATATGGCAGGGGCCGGGCCTTTAAGAATTTTGGCTGGCATTCCGGCTCAACAGTTAATTTCACCTTGATTCCTTCCATGCTGCCGAGCTCCTGTTTGAAAACTTCACTGTGTTTCCGAAGGACACCCTCTAAATCCAGTGTTTTCGGTGTCATCATGTGTATGGCCTGCCAGTCCACCTTAAGTTGCTCCAATCAGGAATGTCCCATCAGTGAAGGCAGCTTTTTTGTTTGTTTAGTTCAACTGTTACCTGGTTAAGGCCTTTCATTGTCACTGATTCGCCAGTTTTAAGGGTCACATCAGGTGTTTTGAGTGGCAGGTGGCTCAGTATTTCACTATATATCCCATCCTCGTCGCCACTTTTATTGTATCTTTAGAAAGAATGAACGGCGCACTTAACACATAAGACACTTGCACTGCTTTAGCGTGACTGCTCTCTTTACTGGTTTTTCGTATATAAACTTTTTTACCGGAACACTACCTGCTATAACGTAACACTGCATTCTGGGAGATGTGGTTAAATAAACAACGTTAACAAAATACACAACAGTGACATTTTGTGTGTAATCAGTGTTCGAATTGTGTCAGCCACGTTAACCAGCCCCCCAAACCCCCCACCCCTCCACCCCCAACAGTCCTTTACACATTGCATACATAACTAATATTGGAAAGCAAACATTACATACAAATAAAAAGAAAATGTGCCATGCTATCTCTTCATTCTGTCCTTATTGACAATATTAGTGTATATTCCATTATTTACCATGCATAAAATTATTCCACCATTTTGAGCTTTCTGTTAAACCTACTTTTTAAAGTCCTCCTAAATCATTTGTCCAGTTAACCTGAAATTATGTATCGTCTACATACCCTAAAGAAATGAATGCCTTAATATTTTGATTTAGCCTAGCCACGGCCCCCCTGCAATACCACTACGGCCCACAGTTTGGGAAGCACTGGGATAGAATCTGCCCACACAAACTGAGTGCAAATTGTTACCTCAATTTTATTGAGTAGATTCTATATGTTGTTTTTTTACAATGTAGTAGAAGGTTAACACAATGCCACACTACTTGGAAATGTACATACACATGCACGTTATACATAAAATGGCATATCTAATGACAAGCATGGCATTTATTAGAATGATACGACCAGTAAAGTGATCAAAAAAGTTACAGTCTCTCCGCCTGTCACATATGCCAATGGAGAGGAGCAAGGAACCCGGAGACGAGAGATAAATCACAATCAACAGTCTTTAATAATCGACAGGCGCAGGGAAACACAGGGCAGGATGAAGACACATGTAGCACATAGAGACGTTAGACACCGGACAAGGAAACATGGGGCAGACAACTCTTTAAGTACTGAACTAAACAAGGTAATAAACGAGACACACCTGAAATCAGTGAGACAATGAAATATAGAAGAAACTAGGTCACGGGGAGCATATGGGAAGAAAAGTAACACAAAACAGGTCCATATTCCTGACATATCGCCCCTCTCTCGGAAGGCACGTCCTCACGTCATAGAAACAACGGAGGAAGGGACGGGTGGGACCTTGGGAGGAGGATCGGGAGGTGGACAGACACCAGGGAGGAGGACGGCAAACAGAGTCCATGGTGGACCAGATGAAGGGAGGAGCCAGGGAGGAGACAGGAGGAGCCAGGGTGGACCAGATGGAGGGAGGAGCCAGGGCAGACCAGACAGAGACAGGAGGGGCTTGGAGCTAGCGGTGCCAGGTGGGACCCAGGCCACAGCCATAACGGCAACCCATGGTGGAGCCAACGGAGGGAGGAGTCATGGTGGAGGAAGGGCTAACAACTCCAGGGGGCCGACTGATGGCAGCGGAGCAGGTGGAGGAGGAGCCCTGGTGGAGCCGCTGGGTTGACGGGCCGAGGCGGAGTACTGGACTCTGAGGCTGGAGGCGGAGGCAAGGGATTCTCCAGCCACATCGACGATAGACACTGGCAGACCCGCGGGGCTTGCACCATACTGATGGTGGGCTGAAGGCGAGCATAGGGGTTGCCAGACGACAGCGGTGGAGGAGGCAGGAGCAGGCGGGCGGGTGGG
>NW_015505610.1:1399945-1418130 GCF_001515645.1 Sinocyclocheilus grahami | reverse complement strand
GGTGGGCGGGCATTTTTGAGCCTCCAGGCTTTCAGGGCTGCTGTGCACTGCCCACACACACCAAATTGTGACTCCAAGCACGGGGTGTGCGACTGACAGGGGGACGACAGGGCTGCACTCGGGAAAAGAGTCTCTTTCTGAGCTGGACTCTCTGGGCTAAACTCAGGAACAGGAGCCCCCTCTGGGCTTGGCTGGGAAACAGGAGCCCTTCCTGGGCAGAGCATAGGAGCGGGAGCCCTCTCTGGGCTTAACTTGGGAACAGAGTTTTTCTCTGGGCTTGACTTGGGTACTGGAGCCCTCTCTGGGCTGGACTGGGGAACAGGAGCCCTCTCTGGGGTGGGCGTAGGAGCAGGAGCCCTCTCTGGACTGGACTGGGGAACAGGAGCCCTTCCTTATGATTCCATTATAATGTTGAAATTCAGACAAGTAATGAGTTTACATTTACATTATTATATGAAATCACCTACTACAGTCAGCCATTGAATACTATGGGCCTAAAAAAATTCGTAATTTTCTTTCAGGCATACCTTTTTTATTATATAGATGTAATATTTTCTTCATTTAATTATTTTCATTTAACTAACATGAATGAAAATACTAAAATGAAAATACCTACATGTTCAATAATAAGTAAATAAATAAACAAACACTAATTGGTGTTATACTACACATGATAATTATTTAAATAAGCATATATTTTAAAAAGAATATCATTCATTTCATGAATATCAAGGACTTTTGTCAGGGTTAATCCATTTGACCTAATCAATATGTGCCTATTCATAAAATATGTGATATTTTACATATTTACATCACAAAGTATAGCATGCAAATATGTTTATGTAAATTTATAAAACTACTTGTACCTTCACTGCTTACGTAAGGGAAAGTTCACCCAAAAATGGAAATTGTGTCATCATTGTGTCACCCTCAAGTTGTAAATCTATGAGTTTCTTTCTTCTGTTGAGCACAAAGGAAGATATTTTGCAGAATGCTGGTAAGCAAACAGTTAAATGCGTAATTTTCTTTCAGGTATACCTTTTTTATTATTTAGATGTAATATTTTCTTCATTCTATTTATTTTTATTCATTCATTTTCATTTAACTTTTTGATACACAATACCCTGTTGGGGCAACTTAATGGCTGCACTTTGTTCTGCACTATGTTCCACCATTTTAAGACAAATGGATTTGTTGTGTTTTCATATTCAAGAGATTATAAGCTAGATGCGGCCTTTTTTGGGTTTGCATCGAATGTTCTTGGACTTTAATGCATAATAAATTTGTTTTGTTTGAACAGCAAATAAGCTGGCGACACTTTGGTAGTTGTGTGTGGAGTACTGCAATAGCACAGCAAGAAGTTATGAAGGCGTTGATGAAATGTGCCTTACCCAATAGAAGCTTTCAAAACATGTTTCATGGTCTGGACGAACCTTTCTGCTAGCCCATTTGTTGCAGGATGGTAGGGCGATGACTTAATATGTTGTACCCCATTTGGTAGCAGAAATGTGGCCATCTCATGCGATAGAAATTGGGGTCCATTGTCTGAGACAAACTGCACGGGTGGTCCAAATCTACTGAAAATTTCTCCCAACTTCTCAATTGTCTTATCAGCTGAGGTAGATTTCATGATAGCCACTTCAGGCCACTTACTGTGTGCATCAGTGACAACCAACAGCATTTTGACCTCGACTGGGCCTGCAAAATCAGCATGAATGCGATGCCATGGTTTCTCCAGATATTCCCACGGGTGCAGCAGTGCCAGTTGTGGTACATTGCGTATGCTCTGACATGACGTACATGTTCTTGCCTTTTCCTCAATTTGGCCATCCACTCCTGGCCACCAGAAGTAACTCCTGGTGATCTCTTTCATGTGGACCATTCCACAGTGTCCCGCATGTAGCTGTTTCAGCACTGATTTACGCAGAGCTGGTGGAATAATCACTCTCCTTCCCCACAACAAACAGCCTGACTGCACCGAAAGTTCATGGCGTCGAGACGTGAATGGTTTGAGCTCTCTTTCATCATTCTCACCTTTCCCTGTCATGACAAAATCCATGACCTTGGACAAGACAGGGACAAGACACCAAATTGTGACTCCCAGTACGGGGTGTGCGACTGACAGGGGGGACGACAGGGCTGCACTCGGGAAAAGAGTCTCTTTCTGAGCTGGACTCTCTGGGCTAAACTCAGGAACAGGAGCCCCCTCTGGGCTTGGCTGGGAAACAGGAGCCCTTCCTGGGCAGAGCATAGGAGCGGGAGCCCTCTCTGGGCTTAACTTGGGAACAGAGTTTTTCTCTGGGCTTGACTTGGGTACTGGAGCCCTCTCTGGGCTGGATGTGGGAACAGGAGCCCTCTCTGGACTGGACTGGGGAACAGGAGCCCTTCCTGGGCTGGGCGTAGGAGCAGGAGCCCTCTCTGGGCTTAACTTGGGAACAGAGTCTTTCTCTGGGCTGGACATGGGAACAGGACTGACAGAGGGCTCCGACGAAGGAGGGAGGAGAGGGGGCAGATCAGCATATACATCCACGAACTCTCCCTTGAAGTCCAGCAGTCCCAGATCCACATTCAGCTCACCCTCAGCCATGGTGCAGGGGGCGGAGCTCCTCTCCGCGATCTCGCAGTCCACAGCTTTTTCCCTCGTGGCAAGCTCTGTTGCCGGCTCTCGCACCTGGACTGACGTCATGAACAGCTCTGGCTCCACAGCGATCCTCAGCTCTGTCGCTCCTTGCATCGATGGCTCGTCAGTCGCGGCGGTTTTGGGCTCTCCGTCAACAGTGGGCTCGGGCTTGAGCTCCGCACAGCGAGGTGATGATGGGCTGGACTCTAGGTCTGGAGCGGAACTGGCAAGATCCTCCTCGGAACAGGGATACGTTTCTCGCCAGTATCCACTCCACAAAGGCGGCAAAATCCACTCGAGGGCCATCTTCGGACGATGGCACTCTGCACGCGGGGTTCAGTCTGGCATCGTAGAATGCGCAGAGCACATCGTCCGGGTAGCTGGTGAGATGGGCGATGACCAGAAACAGTCTGGTATGCCCCTCGAGCAATCTTTCCCCCTGCTCCAGCAGGAGGAGGAGGTACTCTGGGTGGGATATGTGGTCCATGGGGGAGAAACAGAAAACAAAACACTGAATAAAACTCAGAAACAAACGGAGGGGGAACACGCCGTTATACTTTTTGTCTAGGTCTGGTGTTCTGTCACGTATGCCACAATCAACAGTCTTTAATAATCCACAGACACAGGGAAACAAAGGTCAGGCTGGAGACACATGTAGCACATAAGCTGTGAGGAGTGTTGAATGTTGAGTGTGCGGACTCCGGAGTGTACGGACTTTGTAGGCCACGCCTCCGAAGTGCACGAAGGACCAAGCAATACCTGCATTTAATGTAATGATACATATGAAAAACTACAAAATACACACACACACACACACACAGCAGTTCAAAGGCTGACTGATATCTTACAAAGGTGCAATTTTATATAGTTTATTGTCTTGACCATGGTAATCATATGTAAACAGGTTTAAAACCCGGATTTCTTAGGCAGTTAAGCATAAAAATAAAACTGTAAATAATAATAATAATAAAAATAGGGCATTGTACAGCTCAATGTTCAGTGGCAGCTGTCACAGCTGAACAGTGCTCTGTTTGACCGCTCCGAGTCCTTAAGATGCAGCCTCTGATATAGATAGCAACAATTTGTTAATATTCTGAGAATAAATGTTGTTACTTTCCTATTCAAAAAAATCAGTGGTGGACAGTAAGGAAGTACATTCGTTAAGTATTCTTGTACAAATATGAAGTACTAAGTTTTATTAATTTTTTTCTCACAGGACAGCAACACTACAAAAATATGGTATTTTACAACATGATGCATTGTTGCAGATTAAACTACCCAACAGTATATGAAGTAGGCAACTTTAAATTTAACAACCTTGAACATATTCAGAAGTAAAATGCAACGTACACAGTATTGCAGCAGTAATATTAATGCCAAACCATCCTGATGAATTCTTTTTCAGAACAATACTTTACTTTTACTTTCAATACCTTAAGTATATTAGAGTATGCAACATAATACTTTTACTTAAAGGATAGTTCACCCAAAATGAAAATTCTGTAATCATTTACTCACCCTCAAGTTGTTCCAAGTTTGGAATTTAATTTTTGGGTGAACTATCCCTTTAGCTAATGTTTTAAATATGATAGTAGATTTTCCCCAGTATGGTATTGGTACTTAAAAGTAGTTTACTAAAGTACCTCAATATTTCTTCTACCAATTACTTTGTCATAGCTGTAAATAATTTCTCTTTTCCTTCTTTCCCTAAATCAGACCAGACCCCTGTACTGCAGGATAAAGCTGAATGTGCCAGCGCTGGACGGGTTTTTTAATGGTTTTCGGCTGAGCAGGGGAGGCCCTGACAGTGCTGCTGGATCTTCTGAGAAGTGTCACAATCCAGACCCTGGTGTGTCTTTTCTGTCTGGCCAGTGGTACATCATTCAGGGTGGTCTCCAGAGTGTTTGACATGCCTCGTTCCACTGTCCTCCGAGTCGCTGACGAGGTGCTGGCCATTCACCAAGAGATTCACCTCCCAAAGACCCCAGAACACATGGAGGCAGGGCTGGGCTCAAAATTTATGTTGTTTTTCTGATGTTCAACCTAAGCTATGTTGTAAATAGTATGTTGTAAATAGTTGTAAAAAATACTTTCAGTAATGTATAGAACAATTTGTTTTAATGTGTAAAAAATTTATTTACAGGACAAAAAAATAAACGTATAGAAGAATGTTTTGTAAGCTGCATTAAAAAAAATTAACAATGTACATCATTTCTTCCCTTTTATTTACACATGTGAATATGCATAACAAAAAATACAAAATGTACAGAAAGTACTCGGGCTCATTTACAAATAAATTACATTAGAGGGCCATCTTCGGACGATGGCACTCTGCACGCGGGGTTCAGTCTGGCATCGTAGAATGCGCAGAGCACATCGTCCGGGTAGCTGGTGAGATGGGCGATGACCAGAAACAGTCTGGTATGCCCCTCGAGCAATCTTTCCCCCTGCTCCAGCAGGAGGAGGAGGTACTCTGGGTGGGATATGTGGTCCATGGGGGAGAAACAGAAAACAAAACACTGAATAAAACTCAGAAACAAACGGAGGGGGAACACGCCGTTATACTTTTTGTCTAGGTCTGGTGTTCTGTCACGTATGCCACAATCAACAGTCTTTAATAATCCACAGACACAGGGAAACAAAGGTCAGGCTGGAGACACATGTAGCACATAAGCTGTGAGGAGTGTTGAATGTTGAGTGTGCGGACTCCGGAGTGTACGGACTTTGTAGGCCACGCCTCCGAAGTGCACGAAGGACCAAGCAATACCTGCATTTAATGTAATGATACATATGAAAAACTACAAAATACACACACACACACACACACAGCAGTTCAAAGGCTGACTGATATCTTACAAAGGTGCAATTTTATATAGTTTATTGTCTTGACCATGGTAATCATATGTAAACAGGTTTAAAACCCGGATTTCTTAGGCAGTTAAGCATAAAAATAAAACTGTAAATAATAATAATAATAAAAATAGGGCATTGTACAGCTCAATGTTCAGTGGCAGCTGTCACAGCTGAACAGTGCTCTGTTTGACCGCTCCGAGTCCTTAAGATGCAGCCTCTGATATAGATAGCAACAATTTGTTAATATTCTGAGAATAAATGTTGTTACTTTCCTATTCAAAAAAATCAGTGGTGGACAGTAAGGAAGTACATTCGTTAAGTATTCTTGTACAAATATGAAGTACTAAGTTTTATTAATTTTTTTCTCACAGGACAGCAACACTACAAAAATATGGTATTTTACAACATGATGCATTGTTGCAGATTAAACTACCCAACAGTATATGAAGTAGGCAACTTTAAATTTAACAACCTTGAACATATTCAGAAGTAAAATGCAACGTACACAGTATTGCAGCAGTAATATTAATGCCAAACCATCCTGATGAATTCTTTTTCAGAACAATACTTTACTTTTACTTTCAATACCTTAAGTATATTAGAGTATGCAACATAATACTTTTACTTAAAGGATAGTTCACCCAAAATGAAAATTCTGTAATCATTTACTCACCCTCAAGTTGTTCCAAGTTTGGAATTTAATTTTTGGGTGAACTATCCCTTTAGCTAATGTTTTAAATATGATAGTAGATTTTCCCCAGTATGGTATTGGTACTTAAAAGTAGTTTACTAAAGTACCTCAATATTTCTTCTACCAATTACTTTGTCATAGCTGTAAATAATTTCTCTTTTCCTTCTTTCCCTAAATCAGACCAGACCCCTGTACTGCAGGATAAAGCTGAATGTGCCAGCGCTGGACGGGTTTTTTAATGGTTTTCGGCTGAGCAGGGGAGGCCCTGACAGTGCTGCTGGATCTTCTGAGAAGTGTCACAATCCAGACCCTGGTGTGTCTTTTCTGTCTGGCCAGTGGTACATCATTCAGGGTGGTCTCCAGAGTGTTTGACATGCCTCGTTCCACTGTCCTCCGAGTCGCTGACGAGGTGCTGGCCATTCACCAAGAGATTCACCTCCCAAAGACCCCAGAACACATGGAGGCAGGGCTGGGCTCAAAATTTATGTTGTTTTTCTGATGTTCAACCTAAGCTATGTTGTAAATAGTATGTTGTAAATAGTTGTAAAAAATACTTTCAGTAATGTATAGAACAATTTGTTTTAATGTGTAAAAAATTTATTTACAGGACAAAAAAATAAACGTATAGAAGAATGTTTTGTAAGCTGCATTAAAAAAAATTAACAATGTACATCATTTCTTCCCTTTTATTTACACATGTGAATATGCATAACAAAAAATACAAAATGTACAGAAAGTACTCGGGCTCATTTACAAATAAATTACATTACAAAAATGAATAATGTATACAACTAATTCATCTCATTTTTAACTTACACCACAAAAATAAACTACAGAAATTAGGTTGTTTTATTGACAATGTGACATAAAAAAAGTTTTAGTGTACCCATTTTTTCCACTGTTTTCTCTTCTTGAGAGAAGGGTTAATAAATAATTTATTGTCTCTCCATTCTCTCCATGCTCTCCTGTGCTCTTCTCTCCTCTGTCTCTCTCTGGAGTTTGATATCCTCCCGGAGTAGCTTCACTCACTCCCTCATCTGTCCCAGGACACTTGCAATCCTCAGGCAGAGCAAATAAATCATACCTGTTAACAACAACAGCACAATGAATTTCAGCAAAAATGTGTCTATTAACTTGCTTACTTTGTATTTTTAAGTCCTTCCCCAGCAGGCTCATTTTCTCCAGAATAGTCCTAAAACAAGAGAAAATGGAAACACGTATGAAAAATATTTAGGCAGTGGTGCAATCTTTGAAAATATGTACAACACATTTAAACATATGTACAAATTGGTGCAACATTAGAAAATATGACAGCAGGACATGCATACAAAATACTGAAGTGCTCAAGTTTGGTTTAAACATTTGTGGACATATCTTGCATGACAGCACTACAAAAACACAACAAAGGGAAAGACTATTGCCTTGTATAGTG
The DNA here is from genome assembly GCF_001515645.1 of Sinocyclocheilus grahami. Classification (NCBI taxonomy): domain Eukaryota; kingdom Metazoa; phylum Chordata; class Actinopteri; order Cypriniformes; family Cyprinidae; genus Sinocyclocheilus; species Sinocyclocheilus grahami. Next base: position 1,410,534 of record NW_015505610.1, on the reverse strand, counting down.
GTTGTCTTATTGTTTGTGGGCTTTGTGTTAAAAAAACCTGGCTTTTAACACTTGTTTCACTAGGTATTTGAGTGAATGAAAACACAATACTTACATTTCAATGTGAATTCCCCCACAGATCTCTCATATCCTCCATGTTCTTTGAATATAAACACCGTCATCATCCGAGCGCTATGAATTCTGGTATATGGTAGGGTGCGAAGTGTCCATCAGATGTACACTTCATTTTCCTGGGTAACAGAGGGCACATTTGATGTCGCTTTCGAATTACGTCAGCCTTCGTCGTGATGCAATCGCACTTCAAATGTGACCCTGGAGCACAAAACCAGTCATAAGGGTCAATTGTTTGAACTTGAGATTTATACATCATAGGATAGGACAGTTAGGATAGGACAATATTTGGCCAAGATACAACTATTTGAAACTCAATATTTAAAAAAAACAAAATATTGAGAAAATCGCCTTTAAAGTTGTCCCAATGAAATTCTTAGCAATGCATATTACTAATCAAAAATTAAGTGTTAATATATTTACAGTAGGGAAATTTACAAAATATCTTCATGGAACATGATCTTTACTTAATATCCTAATGATTTTTGGCATAAAAGACAAATCAATAATTTTGCTACAAATATACCCCAGAGACTTAAGACTGGTTTTGTAGTCCAGGGTCACAAATGCGCACTCCAGAGGCCATGCACTCAACATTGGGAAAGCCTTCATCGCGCCACTGTGATGCAATCGCACTTTAAATGCACACTCCGGAGCAGCTATAGAGACATCAGACACCGGACAAGGAAACATGGGGCAGACAACTCTTTAAGTACTGAACTAAACAAGGTAATTAACGAGACACACCTGAAATCAGTGAGACAATGAAGCATAGGAGAAACTAGGTCACAGGGAGCACGAGGAGAAAAACAAACACAAAACAGGTCCATATTCCTGACACCGCCTTACAACTCCTGCAATTGATAACAACAATCTAATGTTCAAACAACATCAGTCAGGCCTATACCACTACACCTAAAATGAGCCCATATCTAGCACAAAGCATACATAAATAACCCTGAGTTTTTTTTCAAAGTGGTAAATAAAGATTATTGGAGTGTTTTACAAGAAATTAGTCATTCAGTCTTTCCGCATAAAATAATAAAATTTCTTTGTAGTTATTTGTGAAATTTATAAGCAATTTCTGATTGAAATAAATTCTTAGCAACGCATATTACTAATCAAAAATTAAGTGTTAATATATTTACAGTAGGGAAATTTACAAAATATCTTCATGGAACATGATCTTTACTTAATATCCTAATGATTTTTGGCATACAAGACAAATCAATAATTTTGCTACAAATATACCCCAGAGACTTAAGACTGGTTTTGTAGACCAGGGTCACAAATGCGCACTCCAGAGGCCATGCACTCAACATTGGGAAAGCCTTCATCGCACAGCTGTGATGCAATCACACTTTAAATGCACACTCCGGAGGCTGCGCACTCAACATTGGGACACAGCTATAGAGACATCAGACACCGGACAAGGAAACATGGGGCAGACAACTCTTTAAGTACTGAACTAAACAAGGTAATTAACGAGACACACCTGAAATCAGTGAGACAATGAAACATAGGAGAAACTAGGTCACAGGGAGCACGAGGAGAAAAACAAACACAAAACAGGTCCATATTCCTGACACCACCTTACAACTCCTGCAATTGATAACAATCTAATGTTCAAACAACATCAGTCAGGCCTATACCACTACACCTAAAATGAGCCCATATCTAGCACAAAACATACATAACCCTGAGTTTTTTTTCAAAGTGGTAAATAAAGATTATTGGAGTGTTTTACAAGAAATTAGTCATTCAGTCTTTCCGCATAAAAGAATAAAATTTCTTTGTAGTTATTTGTGAAATTTATAAGCAATTTCTGATTGAAATTTCAAAGTAAATTCTACATCAATTATTTTTATTTTTCAGCATAGGAGTGAACACCCTGCAAAGATCACACAATGGGAAATCCAGAAAGAGGTGAGAAAGACAAACCTAGTTTTTGTTCATATGTCCACTATCAGAACTAAACAGGAATGGGGTGAATGAAAGGAAACCACTGCTGTGTGGTTTTATTGAGACGTGTCTCATGTTTGCCCACAATCTCAAAAACCTGCACATTCAAGTCCACAAAACGTCATCCTTTTTGTCAAACTTTTTTAGAGAGAAAAGACCACTGAACACCAACACCTAAACCTCTTCCCAACTGTGAAGCATGGTGGAAACATCATAGTCTAGCACTGCTTTGGTGCCTTAGGGCCTGCACACTTTCTTTGATGCAATCATTTAAAGAACAAAAGAACAGCATCAGTGAAAGAACAAAATCAAATCAGTGCATTTAACAAGAGACAGTTAGGACAGCAGTTCATGATTCAAGCTTTAGAGATGTTGGGTGATGTAACAAGACAATGACTTGAAGACATTAAAATATGTTTAAAAACTAAAATGTCTAAATTATAACTTGCATATTAGAGGCTTGTATTATAACTGAATTTGAATACCATAAATCTAACTTAACATCTGGATGAACAATATGTTTTAAATAATGCAATTCTTTACTTATTTGTAATCTCACCTCTTTGATTTCCAAGTGAAGAACTGGTTATACACATTTCTCAATAATGAGTGCTATTTTCTTAATTTCACACTGTGTACAACAGCAGGTTTCTGTGCACTAAAGTGTCAATCATTTTTCTACTGCATACACTGACCACATTTTTCTTTGAATTGTTTTGTCCTTCAAACTCCCACTTGCAAACCACAAACCATAAACCATACTGCACACATTCACAGCCAATCAGTTGATTTTGAAACAAAATAATTTTTAGTGGGTTTGCATTCTGGAACTGAGACTAACTGGTCTGTCAAACTGCTTGTTGTGAAAGACTACTACATGGAGTTTTCTAAAAGTGCACTCTGTTTTAAGAAATGCACATAACCAATTGTAATACACAAAAAAACATTCATATCTGTGTGCACATTTAGTCTGTGTAAAGAACTTGTCACACAAGATGTAACTACTGGAAGATAAGTGTTCTGTTGTCATTTATTAAGTCAAAAAGGCAATAGTCTTAAATGGTGTGTTATTTAAAACTAATTCATTGAGTGTAAATGAAAATATACTCAAACATTTCAAACAGCCATTGCACAGAGTCAAAAAGTAGAGCAGACACAAGTGTCAAGAATTCTTTGGTGATATATAATAAAACATTTTACTTCCAGTTAACAGCACTCACACATGGATCTGAAGTTTAGCACGCCTCACATTGACAAAGTATTCATTACTGACTGTCAAATTAAGACATTAAGACAAATGAATTGGAGGTATATATATATATGCTGACAAGACTCCAGAGGTGGGATGCTGGTTATGGTGGTGCTATACTATAATATACTGCCACTCTAATCTGCGACTGTAAGGCATGAGGATATTATAAACATTACTATCATGGATTTCTGTATAGCTGCTTTGATACAATAACTTGATATAGAATATCTGTTAAATTTTAAATGGATAGACTATAAATATTATTGGTGTAGAGGCATTCCACACTTAGTCATATGAATAATCCAATAGAGCAATTGCAAACAATATTGTTTAAATGTATGTTTTATATTGTATAAGTACTACAATATTGTCAAAGTATGACACGAAAGCACATGTAAGTTAATGGTTTATAAAAGTTATAAAAATGCAAACTAAAGTATACACTTTTTCATTTGTGGATCTTTGCATGACCCCAGAGGCTTCTCTCAGATGCTCATGGTGCACTGGATGAACTGTGAAAAGAGATGCAAAAAAGAAATTAATCTATACCAGAGACATTTAAGACCTTTAAATGGAATCATTTTACAGATCTACATTACCTAATGGCAGATAATCAAAAATAATTACTTTTTTTATAATGTTTAAAATAAAACCATGGCAGCAGCAACAGGATAAATGACACCAATGTTCAATAAATATTAACATTAATAAATCAAACAATTCCTCTAACAAGTCATTTTGCAAAGCAGCTCAATTCGGGTCTCAGGGCACATGACTATTAAAGGACCACCTAAACAATTAACTGTTGATGGGTGAGTAATGTTTAAATTAAAATACAACACTGTAATTTTATATACTGTATAAATTCACATATTAGAGGCGTACATTATAAATGCATTTTAAAACCATAAGTTCAACTTAATATCTGCATGAACAGTATGTTTTAAATAATGCGATTCCTCACTCATTTCTGTCAGCACCACTATCGTCAAAATGATAGATACTTAGCATAAAGTTTGGTTTGGCGGTATGGTTCTGTTCTGGGCAAAAACCTCCCTGCCCATCCATGCAGCCTGTCATGAAGGAGCAGGGAGAGCAGCAATAATAACCCCCCTAGGGTTAACAGAACAGAACAGAACAAGGCAGATATCATTAATGTACTTAAAGATATTTAAGTGTAACACTTTATTCAAGATAAAGGAGTCTGATTAGCAAGGAATATCAGAAAGCCAAGTCCTGACTGTGGCGAAAGGAGGAGCTGGGGATGGAGGAGGGTAATTTGCTCCTGAGCAAGCTGAAAAGCTGCTGAATCTGAAAAGCTGCTGAATAATACTGAATAGAGCTTATATAGGAATGCCGCGATAGGTGTCGTATTCCTATAGGTAGATGTGATCAGCTGAGAATCACTCACGTGACCTGCCAGAACTAACGCTGACGCTTAATTTGTGATCAATCGTAAGATTTGATCTTTGACGATTTTGTTTTCTCAATAATGAGTGCACTTTTTTCCCCACACTGTGTACAACAGCAGTATCTGTGGACTATGCTCTGTGGGAATAATTTTTCCTGATTACATTGCACTGAAATTATTTTGAAAAAAAAAGTATATTCTCTTGCCCTAAGTAACAGTTTTTCTTCATTATAGTATGTTCTGTAATGTTTTGAGGACTTACATCATCATATTGAAGTGTCACCACACCCTGTTGAGCCTGGTCCCTCTTTCTGAACACATCTGATCATGAGACAGTTTTACAGTAAAAACATTAACATATTTCACTTAATTAGTTCAGTCAATTTAATTAATCAATCACTTAGGCTAATTTAAACAATACTGCTGAAAGTCAAATTATCATTAGGGTAATCCGGAACACAAACTTTGATTTTAAAAATCACATACATTGACGGCCCTGAAGAAATAATAATAATAAAAATAAAAATAAACTATCTTGACCATTCCAGAGAGCTGTCATTTGTTGGTTGGAAGTGTGGAGATGACAATACATTTCTAAAGTGTGTAAAATAAATAAGTAAATAAAAATTGTCCCAGATTGCACTAAAGCCTGTTGCACATACTCTATGAGTATGTCTGTAAAACTGGTTTTGTGGTCCATGTGACCCTGGACCACAAAACCAGTCATAAGGGTCAATTTTTCGAAATTGAGATTTATACAGCATCTGAAATCTGAATAAATAAGCTTTCCATTGATGTTTTGGCTGAGATGCAACTATTTGAAAATCTGGAATCTGAGGGTGCAAAAAAATATTGAGAAAATCGCCTTTAAAGTTGTCCAGATGAAGTTCCTAGCAATGCATATTACTAATCAAAAATTAAGTTTTAATATATTTACAGTAGGACATTTACAAAATATCTTCATGGAACATGATCTTTACTTAATATCCTAATGATTTTTGGCATTAAATAAAAATCAATCATTTTGACCCATACAATGTATTTTTGGCTATTGCTACAAATATACCCCAGCGACTTGGTTTTGTGCTCCAGGGTCACATTTCAGATTATTTAAGCACTAACAACAGGAAATTAGAAAAATGTTTGAAACAGTCAACACTCTTTTCATGAGGATCAAGTTTTGTAGTAGTTATCAATTACCCCCTCCCAAAAAACATTTTTTATTTCCATTATTTAAGAAAATATTCAGAGTAAATAACTTCATTTCATCTGTTAAACAGAAAACTCACACAGTATGTGGAACAGGCATAATTCAACCTAATAGTTCACCAAATGGAAAGCTCCATTTACAATCATAGTTTAAGGAGACAAAAAATCATTAAGATTTTTCATACTTACCAGTCAAGCTCCTCAGTTTGACACAGCAAGCGACATAATCATCAAATGAGATCTTCCCATTAGAGCTGTAACGCTTAATTATGCAGTTCATGGCCTGAGGACTCAGCCTGTACCCTGCAAACATGACACACCATGACCTTCAAAAACACATTCACATTCCATTTAAACCTCTTGCCACTAATTAGCCAGACGGAAATCAAATTGCATCCATACAGTTTTTTTCTTGTCAGGAAGCACAAATAAAAAGCTTTACAGATATTCCATTCTGTCTTTTTATTCATTTATCCACAGCCCTGCTAAAGGAAGACCTCGGATCTAGCACTTGTATAAAAACGGGGCTGATGTATTCAGACATCATAACCTTAATATCACACATTAACTAAAGTCTTTACGAAAATACCGTTACCATAGATTTGCTATAAGATCTTTTAGAGCATGACTTTGCTGCATTGTCACTGCTTTTCAAATGCTCTCTGTTCAGCTCAAATAATATGTCAAAATTATTAAGTCAAATTATTGATAACACTTTAGTTTAGGGACCAATTCTCACTATTACTAGTTGCTTATTAGCATGCAAATTATTAACATATTGGCTGTTTATTAGTACTTTATGGAGCACGTATTAATGTCTTATTCTACATTACCATATTTTAGTTCCCTTAATCCTGCCCCATACCTAAACTTAACAACTACTTTACTAACTATTAATAAGCATAGTATTAACTTAATAGTAAGTTAATGGTGAGAATTGGTCCCCAAATTAGCATCTCATAAGAAGTTTTACCCATAGAGGAAACGGCTTGGCTCATTTCCTGTGGGTCAACTGTGCCACTCATGTCCCTGTCAATGCTCATGAAGTGCTGCTTCCAGCCACTGAGCACTGCCCACAACTCCTTAAACTCATTGAAACCCATTGAGCAAGACATGTCTCTCTGATGAAAGGCTAAGTTAGGGAAAAAAGTTCAAGAAAAGGGCGCAATTCATTTAGAACCAGGGTTGGCATAGTAGTAAAGTTGAATACATTCAGTGTTGAAAATCATAGCGATTCAGTGTGTCTGAAATGTCTTCAGTGTGAGTGAGAAGGATACATCAAGCATGCTGATCATCAGCCTGCATGTCTCAATGTTGAAAGCTGCAAGACAAAGAATGATTGTTACAAACCTGCAAAGTTATAAATCTGCAAATACTTTCAGCTTACGATTATGGGGATTTCTGTACATTCTGCAGTCTCTAGTAAATTAAGAGAAACATTCTTACGTCTGTAGCCACCAGAGAAGTTGGCCTGAGTCAAACAAGTCTGAAGTTCCTCTGCAGATATCTGGCCATCCTAGACAAAAACATATACCTATATTTATCAACAACTCTATAATATTCATATTAGAGAAAAATGCATTCATGGTTGTTCAGCAGAATGAAACAAGAAGTAGCATGTAATGAATTTAAACTTTCTATGAGAAAGACTGATGTGTATAGGCTAATCTATGGAATCTCAGCAGAATTTCTATGCAATAACTTTTGAAGAGCAAATGAAACACCCTCTTACTTGACCAGCGACTGCAGTGAAGTACCCATACAGAGGGTCCTGCTGCTGTCCAGGGAATCCACCTGGATACTACAGAAGAAGGGGGAAGGAGCTGATTTTAGTGCCATTATAAATGGTGGTAATAGGGAGCGCCCCATTTTTAATTTGCAGAAATGCATATTTCTGCTATAAGTTTAATTTGTATACCTTTTGTATTTTGTATACACACTAGGCCTGGGCGATAAAATGGTATCGATACTTATCGACGGTACACCTTCTTCGATAACGATATAAAACATGTTCGATATAGCGCACGATATAGGCACGTGCAATGAGTGACGCAGACAGCACACACAAACACGAACACGAACACATGCTGTAATGAGTGCTGTGCCTGCCTGTGATGAGGAGATTGTGAATAATATTAAAAAAAAATATATATATTAATCGAATTTAAAATAAACATTTGCATTTGAATGCAAAAATAGTACAATCAAATGTTAGGTGTGCGTCAGGGAGCGTCATCAGTGGAGCAGGAGATGCGGTGATGATGTAAGTGACGTTGTAGTTTAATGTCTTGTTAGTCGCGCACGCGCAGTTGCTGCGTTATACATTCAAAATATTAGAGAAATATAGTAGCTCAATGCGTAGAAGATCTTGATTAGGTTAAAACCGAAACCAAGCCATTCACACAGAACGCAAATTCAGTGCATTTTCTAGATGGACAAATATGACTGCTGCACTCGCGTCTCACACAAGATGTAGCCATGCAAAGTTAAAACAGTTTAAACTTTTAGAAAACACGTGACAAATTTGTGGAGGTTTATTCCCTTTCACTGCATCACATATGTTTTTAAAGGCAATCTGCGTGATGGGCGATTCGGCTCATTGTATTAAGCAATGCGTGAATAAATACGTGATGCTGTTTTGTTCATAAGTGTTTATGCAATTTACGAAATTATATTTGATTTATATGAGTTAATTTAGATGTAATGCACGTTTTTTTCATAGACAGTTATTTTCTTTGCGTTGAAAATTGAATGTGCTGCATTATTTTGCTCATTGTGCCCTCCTGTGGCCTCGGGAAACAAGCCAAAAGTTTAACCTATTTATCTGCATAGAAAACATTAGAAATTAGATATTTGTTTCATTTTTATTTTGTGTTTGACTGTTAAAAAAAAATTGTGTTAATTTAAAAATACAGTGGTTAAATGTAAAAAAAAAATTCTATTGCTCTTTGTTTTAAAAAAGGTTATAAAAAATGTCAATAATTATTGATAACGTTATGAAACATTATATCGTTGATACATTTTTTTAGATATATATCGCCCAGCCCTAATACACACACAACTGCAAAACTGGTACAGTAAATACCTGTTAATTGTTTGACTTTAAGTCACCTTACCATGGTGAAAATCTGTAAATGGTTTAACATCACATTAGCCTATATATAATTTTACTGTAAAATGCAGTCAAATGTATGGTTTTTCGCGAGTTACAGCAATGATTTTCTATGCAATTGTATACAAAAAAGTTGACAAACAGTAAAAGGTCATTCCCAGAAGTCCCTATATGTAATGCATTACATATGATTGTTTTATAAACGTAGTTTTGTTTCTTCTTTTGTTTTTTTATATATATATTCATTTTTTAATCGGTTTACGGTAGGGTATTCTGCGTTACATTTTCTGTAATTAATGTTTATTGCAATGTCATGTGTATTTGACCCTGTGCACTGTGCATACTATATATTTGAGAATCAGCTATGGCTTATGGTCATTAAGATGAAAATTCATCATGTGGTTGTCTCTTTTACCAACTGCATTTTAACATTATACCACTTTATAATATATCAATATGCCATCCTGTAATACTTGAATCACTGTTCACTGTCACCGCATTTTTACAGTGAACATTTAACCCTTTTTTTTTTCATGGTAGTGTTTAAATAACCCTGAACATGACTGAAACTCAATGAACCTAAAGTATAGAAAATCAAGTACCAGCAACGGTTTGGTTACCAACATTCTTAAAATTATCTTCTTTTGTGTTGAAAGAAGATAGACACTTTTGGAACATCTCGAGGGCGAGTAAATGATGACAACATTTTCATTTTTGGGTAAACAATCCCTTTAAGACTGAAGACAAGCTCTGAGTTTACATCATGCAAATAATACTCTAAAGTACACAGTACATCACACTTATTCTAGGTTTAGTATGTGTCTACATAACTTTTGTTTACAGGTCTACACAAAGTATATATATATATATATATATATATATATATATATAGTTAAAAACAAAAACAATGTGATCAAATAAAGCCTTCTTGGAAGAACCTTTTCACATTGTACTTCATAATTTATGTTAGAGAAGCAGAGAAACTAAAATGATGTGAGCATAAAATTGAAAGAGGAACTGACATACACAATTGTATTGTATCAATTCAAACCGCATTATTTAGCGAACATTTGTTACTTCGTGCTTTCCTGATGATTTAACCAGTTGTACACCCACCAATTATTAATAGCCTACTTTAAAAGCAGGCACTTTTATTTTGAAGTTAAAGGGGTCATATGATGCAATTTCAATTTTTCCTTTCTCTTTGGAGTGTTACAAGCTCTTGGTGCATAAAGAAGATCTGTAAAGTTGCAAAGACTAAAGTCTCAAATCCAAAGAGATAGTCTTTATAAAAGTTCCGAGTCAGCCACACGTACCTAAAACGGCTCGTTCTAACACGCCCCCACATACCTACGTCACTATGTGGGAAGATTTGCATAACGCCGCCCAAATGTTCACGCAAAGATAGAAGGCGTTACTTTTTTTAATCTCTCTGTAGTATTGTTGATGCTGCAGCCATGTCGTGAAGACAATGTGTGCTTCGTTGTGAAAGCGAAACTACTTTGTTTGGTCTTCCAAAAGAGGACGATATC
>NW_015505610.1:1348568-1399931 GCF_001515645.1 Sinocyclocheilus grahami | reverse complement strand
TGTGGTTGCCGCTCATTCGTCGGATCCGCCAGGCGCGCCGTTCTCGACCCCGCCGCCTCAGCTCACGCTAGCCCGGCCTCAGCGCACGCTAAGCCGGGGCTTCGGCTCACGCTAGGCCGCGGTGTTTTGGCCTTCCAAAAGAGGACACGACTACAAATCAGTGGCTAAGTTGTATTTACAACACTGTTCCAGAACAGTTCAACCCAACTATCCAGATGTGTGCAGCGCATTTTATGGAGGACTGTTTCCTGATCCTGTGAGAGTAGACTACAATGCCGGCTGGTCTGACTCACATAAGTACATTTTCACTTAAAGGATTTGCCACTGATGATTCAAACGCGAGTTTTGGGCAGTGTAGAGTAGCACTTGTTGTTTGTCATTTCTCTGATCACAAATGCTGACAGAGTTTTATGTTTACACGGCGCGGCGCGATGCAACGCAACGCATAAAAAGACAGTATAATCAGTAATTATGTCCCCACTGGATGCAACAAATGCCTCATTTATAATGGGTTTTAATGTTTTTGTCTTGTCGCTCCGGCCGGACACGGCATCAACAGTATGATAAGGGGCGTAACATTTCCGTCTCACGCTTGAGGTATTCGGCCAATCACAACGCACTGGATAACTGGCCAATCAGAGCACACCTCGCTTTTCAGACCAATGAGCTTTGTAAAAGGCGGGGCATAGAGGAGAAACAATAATGTACAGTATGTGGAAAATAATGTGGTTTTTTTTACTTTAAACCACATAAACACATTTCATTACACCAAATACACAAAATAATGTTTCTTTTAGCAACATCATATGACCCCTTTAAGCATTTGTAGGAAGGACCATCTAGTGATACACTACAATGATTACAGTACAATCCTGGGCACACAGCACTGCACAAATTGTGTATGGCTTTCTTAATTAACACAGTAAATGCATATCACAAGCTCCATTAAGAGAGAACTCCAGGAAATGGACTTAGTGCGTCAGATAAGAGCAACATATAAAATTGCCAATGCTGTGGGTCAGAAGAACTAGTATGAAAAAAAACCAATGACCTACAACCGTGTCTCAATCAGACACACCCAGTTCTGGTCAAGGGTCACTGTACTAATCTGCTGATAAAAAAACAGGTGTGTTTTGTAAACCAGAGGCAGGCAAAGCAGCAACAATTCAATTCCATATTTATTCAACCAACCAGGAGAGCTTTAAACACCACAAAGCATACTAACACTTTCCCTTTACAGCGCCCACTGTAAGATAATCGCCTAATAATATTCACCCTGTGGCACCTTAAACAAGCTCATGGTCACACTATGTTAGAATAAGCGCAAGATTGTTTAACATCAGGCTTTACCAAACGTTCATGTACAGCGAATGAATTCATATAATTGACAGAAAACTGATCAAAATCATACCCCGCCCGCAGCCGGTGCACCGTATCCCTGGAAATTCATTGTAAAAGAGCGATTTCTTTTTGGAGACTGCCCAAAACCGGATACATTGATGCTTAAATGTGTGGATTTTAATCTCCGCCCTCTTCCGTAATGGGCGTGGCAAACAAACCAATGTTTATTTTTCCTACTAACGTCAGATGATCTGGCTTGCACTAGATAAACAACCCAAATAATAAATCCATTATTTTGTGTTTACTCAACTGTGAAATAGATTTGAAAGCCTAGAAGCGTATGAAAATACTGCCTTTGGAAAATATTTGACTGTTCAGAGTATACCACGACACCTGCTGTCACATGAATGTAGAACGCCTGCAAGAAAATGCAGATCTGGGTAACACTTTACTTTAAGGTGTCCTTGTTACACATGTCCAGTGTTGGGGAAAGTTACTTTTAAAAGTAATGCATTACAATATCGCGTTACTCCCTAAAAAAAGTAACTAATTACGTTACTTAGTTACTTTTTATGGAACGTAATGCGTTATATTACTTTTGCGTTACTTTCGCGTTACTTTTTAAATATAAGCAGGGCTTGATTGTTTTTAACATAAGAAGTTCTATTTATAGCAAATGTAAACGCCCTTAACACCAAAAAGTGCAATGAATAAACCTCAGGCTGAAGCAAAAGTGAATTCACGTCTGTACAGTAGAACACAGGAGAAGGAACACTCTTCAGCGATAAAAAAAACAAAGCACAATTGTTAGTTTCTCTAAAGTCATTTGTGCTTATTAGTATGGTTGAACTGGATCATCAAAGGTCAACAGCAAAGACATTGGTTAATAAAATGGGATTAGATACATTTGTGTTATTTAACATATTTAATTATTGCTGGTTTGCGTCATATTCTGAGTTTGCATTTCACGGTTTTAATTCATTTTGATGAATACTAAATCTGTTTTTTGTGAGTGGGATGAATTAATGCACATTCACATTTAGTCTAGAACTACAGTAACATCATGTTCACGCAGCGCACACAACACCTCTGTACTCCCGATTTCTCCCAATATGGCGACAAGAGACTTGTCAGTCAATAAATGGGAAAACAAAGTAACTTGCGTTACTCATTTGAAAAAGTAACTCAGATATTTTCTTGTAAATTTAAAAAGTAATGCGTTACTTTACTAGTTACTTGACAAAAGTAATCTGATTACGTAACTCGCGTTACTTGTAATGCGTTACCCCCAACACCGCACGTTACATGTACTTACTATTTTAATAACAATAGATTATGCATAATTACATGCAAACAATCCTAGGACAAAGCCCTAATCTTAACCCTAACCATATAGTAAGTACGTGTATTTAATTAATATTACTCAGTACTTCAATGTTTAATTAAGGACACCTTAAAATAAAGTGTTAGCCGAATCTGTGTAAAATGCGTAATACTTCATATTTAGCTGCTTATATTGTTTTTATTAAATAGGTTGTGCGTTGAAAAAATGATATAGCCTACTTGTGTAGTTATGATTTATTTATAAGAGTTTTAAAAACTTAAAATAGAAAAGCTTTTAGTAATACTTTAGATTAGGGAACACTATTCACTATTACCTAGTTGCTTATTAGTATGCATATTACTAGCATATTGGCTGCTTATTAGTAAATATAAAGCACATAATTACTGCCTTATTATACATGACCCAATACCTAAACATAACTACTACAGCTTACCAGCTTGCTTACTATTAATATGTTTACTGAGGGAAAACTCTTAGTTAATATTGAATATGTGTTCCCCAATCTGAAGTGTTTTATTTTTTTATTTTTTGTGGAATGTTGTGTTTTTTGTTATCCTAATTTTAAATCTGGACAGGGCTTGCTTGTTTGTTTTTATAATAAAAAAGTTCTATTTTTGCCAAATATAAAAGCCTTTTCACACCTGAAGTGAAATGAAAAAGCCTCAGGCTGAAGGAAATGTAAAGTAGAACGCAGAAGAAGACATTTCAACACACTCCAGCAATAAAAAAAAGACAGATTTGTGCTTATTAGTACGGTTGAACTGGATCATCGAAGGTCCGAAGCAAAGACACTGGTTAATAGAATGGGATTAAATACATAAAGGATATTTGTGTTGTTTAACATTTAATTATTGCAGGTTTGCGTCATATTCTGAGTTGCATTATTTGTATTCATTTTGAGGAATACTGAATCTGTGTTTTTTTGTGTGAGTGAGATGATGCATATTCATATTTATTTTAGAACTACAGTAGCATCTTCTGATTTCTCTCAACATGGCGACACCAGAGCTGTCAGTCAATAAATTGGAAAAAAAAAAGTAACTTGCGTTACTCATTTGAAAAAGTAACTCAGATATTCTCTTGTAAATTAAAAAGTAATGCATTACTTTACTAGTTACTTGAAAAAGTAATCTGATTACGTAACTCGCGTTATTTGTAATGAGTTACCCCCAACACTGATGACATTAGATAGCAGTATTATTCACTACAGGCTTAATGCCATCCTTAGAAAAATATCTACAGGTTCCTTTAGCATGGTAACCGTACAGTAGTTACTACACTTTTTTAAATTATTTTGGAAAAGTATTGCTTTAAATGCATGTTGCTAGAAAGGAGCTGGTTGTCATGGTAACTTTTGGTGCAGCAGCGCTCTCCTCACCCATTTTTTGAGCGGCTTTGGTACCAGAAATATTGTTTTCCTGAAGGGATAATGAACCAAATCAACCAGTCCAGCTATGAGGTAAAATGGGACATTAAACACTTTGATTTCAAGCGAAAAATTATTTGAACAATGGACAAAAAGACGAGACGGTGGTACCTTACGGCTTTAATGAGGGGATGCCAGAATGCTAAACGATCAAATTAACATAATTGATTGATGGATAGACAATTGTTGATTCAAAGAAGTTGATTGTTTATAGAAAAGTAATTTTCTTTTTTACGTAAACATTCAGTTAGTTTGAGAGCTTAGTGTGGTGGGTTTTTTTTGTTTTGGTTTTCGGTTTGGTGGAGATATATATATATATATATATATATATATATATACACGCACACACAATGTAATTTGTGTATGTGTTACGATATAACTTACGAGGTCATATTCAGAAAACAATGAAACCGAAACCAAATAGCGTTGAAACAGGAAGTGAAGTAAACCGAAGAGAATGACAAAATAACGGTCCACTTAACAGAACATAAACCTGACAATAAGATCGTTAGGCTATCGTTAGCCTATATGTCTAACAGTTAGCCTAGTTGTAATCTGATTTTCTAATCTGACTGGACAAGAGACTTTCTATTGATATTTCAGTGCAGTGCAGTTACAGTGTTGCGCCACAAGGTGGTAGACTACACGTTCAAAAACGCTGATTCATTCATTCAAAGAGACGTAATGAAACACGCTGTTGAAATCATTTTAACTTTGAGCGCCACTTTAGAAGGCTCAGCTGACCAGCTCTGCGTCGATGCTAAAACAGACAACCTATTTTCACAAATATATATGACTCGGCCTGGAGGACAGACGCAAGTAATTGCACGCGCTCAGTCGATCTCTCTCTCATTCACTGTCTGTTTAGGCTTGTTAAGTGCAAATCTACGGAGCCTCTGTACAAATCAGCATGGTACACATTATGTTATCGTTACTAACATGTTTAATATTCAGTCCACATGCATGAAGTGTAAAACGAGAAGGGCATAACCTTAGGAAAAAACAAAACACGCAAAAATCGCGGTTGCTGCGGTTCTTGCATTCCTCTGCGGTTTGCTCGTCAATAGCGCGGTATTGCGATATTGCGGTTATCGCGACAGCCCTACTTTGTTCACAGGGTTTCCGGGGTAACGGCTGAATTTAAATGAATTATTATTATTATTATTTCTGCAGTTTAGCGCCATCTGCTGTCAGAGAGTGAAAGTGCGCTTTCATCCAGAGTAGGGATGTCAACGATTAATCGACGATCGATTAATTGTCGATAAGAGATGCAATCGATTAAAGCTATCGATGGTCGATTAAGTCGTTTATTTTTGGGCTGCGTGTGGCTCATGCGCAAAACACGTGCGAGTGGCTGTGAGTGACGGTATATAAATGCATCATCATTCATTCATAATTACAAATTAAGCTTTTAATGTGATTTAAACTTTAAAAGTACATTTAAATAGAAACAAAAAGTTCTTCAACATGGAATGCAATAGAAATGTAGTAACTAAGTCATTTCCCCAGATAATTCTTTCATATCGGGCTCTGCGCTTTGCAGGGCTGCAGGACACAGGACAGATAGACTATTCATTCCTACAACTTGTTAATTCGTTCCTACGACTTATTAATTTGTGGCCACTGTCCATGTTTCATTAATTTTGTTCCTTAAATAACCCATGAACAAATTAATAAATCGATTGAAATTAATAAATCGAACAAATTTTAGGCTAATTCATGGACATGAACTCTTTCATTTCCCTTAGATGCGAAAACAGTGATACAAAGTGAATGACAATAAAATAAACCTGCGAAATTACGGGGTTAGACGGTGAGGATTTAGGAAAAGAAACAGTGCCTAAATATTATTGAATTTGTGGAAATTCGTGACCAACCGGCAAACCAGATCCGAGCCGCGTGACTGTAGGCTATCGGCTCAAATGGCATCCAAAAGCATGGTCGCGATGTAACATTTTCCAGCGTACCAATTACTCCTCTAATAAACAAAGCTTTTATACCACACTTGTCATAATCGGAGTTTATTATCTGTAAATAAATAATTGCAGGATTCAAAACAGCAATTAAAAGGCGCTGTGACCGACGCTTGACTATACGTTTTCCCGAAGCATTCAATGGTGTCACTAAACGGTGATGCCACAACTAAGAGCATCGTTTTAAAAGTAAACACTTTTGCGGATTATATCTTACTCCAAAAATGGAGTTTTTTATGTTTCAGCTGTTCGATCGCACCGGCACCTCGCACGCACACACCCCACAAATTCTAGCAATTCAAACTTACATCGCAGTCTGTTCATTATCAAAATAAAATACAGTCAACCAAACATAAAAGGTTACACTGGTCAGTTTAAATAGACCGTAGTATAGCGGTCCACTCTGCTGTTATGCCAAGGACGTTTTTGCTCATGTGAAGAGGAAGATATCTTTTCCGTCTATATGCGAATGCATGTAAAGTAGACCAATATCGTGCATATTCATTACCGTGATATATCGTATTACCGAATACCGGCACAAGTCTAATTGCGGCCTTTAAAAAAAAAAACCTTGACTTTGGGACAATGGAACCAGAATTTCAAAAATGCTAATTCATTTCTGTTTTTTAAGACTCATAAACAGTGCTGTGACCATGGATATCTAGCCTATATGGAGATACATGAATGTCAACAAGTCCACCTTGGAACGGTCAACATTTCAGACACTGCTCATCACTTTAACAAATCAATGAATTTTCATTGAAAATGAAATAGCAGAGTTCCTCTAATAAACAAAGCTTTTATACCACACTTGCCATAATCAGAGCTGACTTAAATAATTAAGCTAACAGATTTAAAACAGAAGTGTGGCGCGGCATTCCATAAACAAGTTCACGGAAAGGAATGGATGACAACGCACACTCTGTATGTTTGCTTTATTTTGCAAAAGCACAAATCTCGTTTTTATTGCGAGTGTGCAAAAATAAAAGTAAACACTTTTGCGGATTATATCTTACTCCAAAAATGGAGTTTTTTATGTTTCAGCTGTTCGATCGCACCGGCACCTCGCACGCACACACCCCACAAATTCTAGCAATTCAAACTTACATCGCAGTCTGTTCATTATCAAAATAAAATACAGTCAACCAAACATAAAAGGTTACACTGGTCAGTTTAAATAGACCGTAGTATAGCGGTCCACTCTGCTGTTATGCCAAGGACGTTTTTGCTCATGTGAAGAGGAAGATATCTTTTCCGTCTATATGCGAATGCATGTAAAGTAGACCTACAAGCCTAGTTTACATTATAAATAATAGTTTAACATTCAAATACATTGCGAATATGGAAACTTTTGGATTTGTGCCGAATGGTACGTGAGTAATAACCTCCGAATACGTCTAGCCAAACCCACGCTCGCTCTGTCTCGTATGCACGCAAGCATGCACTGTCACGATCTAATGCACTGTAAATGCCCGATTTAAAAAAATATATAAGCCTACCGCAGCGGTTCAAAATCGGACATTTTCCGGAACAGGATCCAGCAGGATCAAATGAAGTACTGGTCAAATTACTCGGGTCAACATTTCAGACACTGCTCATCACTTTAACAAATCAATGAATTTTCATTGAAAATGAAATAGCAGAGTGCAGCCAGCTTGTAAGAGCCATAAATATCTATGGTACTGTACTCCGATGATCAGTAATATTTGTAAGAGTTGTAACTAATATTCTATTTTGATTAATGCAGAATTATCTGATCAACTAAATTCTGTGAAATTTAGCTTCTAAAGACTTTCAGATTAATGTAAGCAGTGGAAATCGGATGTGTGCAAGACTCAGTATATTAAATCCATGCATTAGTAAAAGCATATACCTGCTGCTGTGTCATTAATGTTTATGAAGCAGCAAAAGACAAAGAGAAAAATCACTCACTGTTCTTTGACTGAATCACTTTTGTGTCTTTAATAAGTGCCAATTGATTGATTCAGTAACCATATTTCAGTTTTGACCTTTGTTTGGGTGGGGACACGAATACAATGCACACAGAGATGTACATACAATGAAACAATCAATGTGTGACGATTAAAGACATTCCCCATCACTGGAATGTGTTGTGTCAGAAACACACTGGCAAGTAACAGCATGACTCTCAAACACATACGACTGTTACAGCTGTTAACAGTTTGAGAGCTGGAACATATTTAGTACTCTCAAATACACGAACCATAAGGAATCCAGTGGTGCAGACTGTTTCACTCTGGAGCTTCATTAAAAGCTTATAATGCTTATAATTTCTGTTTCTGACATTGTGAAATACCTCAACGCAGAGTAGAGCTGTCAAACCCTGACCTCATTGAGCCACACAGTCCACACATACCAAACACTCAGACTCAAGGAGATAGCCTTAGTCCTTCAGTCAGCATAATTTAGTTTCTGTATATACACAATATACTGTTTGACTTTTTTTTAAGGTTAATGTTTAGTGTTAAAAAACACTCCGAACTGCACCTGTGCCTCATCTGTCATTACCAAATGCATGTCATTACCAAATTTTTTGGATGTGTTGTTTGTTTGTGTGTGTGTGTGTATTTAAAACGGCTGTTTGTGTCATGTGATTCCCTGTGGGGGTTTAGATTATGGGGTGTTATCAATTTTGTGGCTACGCCCCCCTGTGTGCCAGGACTATATAAGTGTGTGTCAGACAAGAAACATTTTCTTCTGTGTTTGACACAAAGCCTGGAAGAGGAAAAGGTATGCTTACATGCTATTTATACATGTGTTTATACGCGGTAAATGTTTATGGGGTCAGCATTATGTGATAAAAGTCTGTCTTCACTATGACCATTTATTTGATGTGTGGATGTTCTTGCATGAATCAGAACAAACTCAGCTGCAAAATTGGCATGTTTCACTCAAAAGTACCTCATACAGTGGTCATTGTGACTGACTGTAAGTGTTTTTGTTGTAGTATTTCTTGAATGGGTTGTTTATCATTTCTCTGGGAGATTTTGGTAAACTTCAAATTAGTTTCAAAAACTGTACAATCATTCTCGTATGCAGCCTTGTAAATATGAGGGATCTGATTACCATCTGGATGGCATGAGATGGGGGTAGGGGTAGATCACACGTACATCCAGTGTACTCAGTGCATGTTGTCCACTATATTTTTGGAATAGAGACGAGGAGGGACTCAACCGTCACAGTGACAAATGACATGTCAACACTGTCAGAATTACAGTTACAAACCTATGTTAAACCCATTTACCTGTATACAGAAACCAAGATATATTTATATTGCAGTCAAAGCATGAACACATTAATTATATAATACAAAAAAAAGGTTTTCGAAACATTAGAATGCGTTACCGAACATATTTAATAATTAGGAGTTTGATTGTTAAATCATAATTCTGTAATAATTTGGTTATTACAGAATTGTAACTCAAAGATGTAAGTTTTACCTGTGATATATCACAGTCATTTTCTTCCGCCTCAGTGGATTTCTTCCATAAGACTCGAGCTAATATCTTTTTCTCCTTTACTAGTGAGAGACTTCGGCGTCTGCCCTCTTCTGGCTCCTCCCCTCTTCTGGCTCCTCCCTCTCTGCAGTGACATCAGCACAGCATTGAGGAGAGGGGAGGGAATAATTAAGCATGCCACTGAACCGCTTAATCTCATTGGTTCTTTCTGCGTTTGTGTTTCTGCAGATGCCAGAATTTGAGAAGAGCACAGTTCACATCAGAGACCCTGAGAGGGTGGAGCAGGTTATCTGCAGTCTCATTAAAGGTGGAGCATCGAAACTGCAGGTACAAACACCGTCACCTCCCTGTGCTCTATTAGGCCATATGTCTATCATACAACTGCTGTCACATTACTAGTGTTATGCACTGAATGGAAACACACTTGTAGTGTCAACACTGTCATTAGTAGTGTTTAATAAAGCAGGCATCACTGTTGCTTTATAATGCTGATATATTAGTCTGTGACTAGTGTCTAATGACCCATGGTGTCCACCTTGGATCTGCTGACTCTCCTTCTGTTCTTCAGATCATCACAGATTTTGATATGACGTTAAGCAAGTTTGCTGTCAATGGAAATCGTTGCCCAACATGTCATAGTGAGTAAAAAATTGCCCCTTTTTATCATCTCGCAACAAAGAGCACACCAATTTAGTCAATAAACAAAATATTCTAAGAGGGTTACTATGCATGTAATAAAACAAATCTTAAAAGTAGTTTTCAAAGAGTTTTTTTAATTCAAATATATATGTCAACATTTTTCTTGATAGATGGAGGGTTGTTTCTTTACAAATGTTACAATAACCTGTTCTGTCTGGATATTAATTTTGATGACACTGGATTGACTGATACATTTGTAAAAATCACACTAAAATATATCTTTGATATCCAGTGATCTGTACATTTGGCTTTTACAGATATCATTGACAACTGCAAGCTGGTGACAGAAGAATGTAGGAAGAAGGTATATCGTTTTTTTTTTTCCTTCAATAAAACGTTTGTATAAAGTTGCATGATTTACATGCTAAAAATTTTATTTTTCCAGCTGCTCCAACTAAAGGAGACGTATTATCCAATAGAGATTGACCCACATCTGACCATGGAGGAGAAATATCCATTTATGGTGGAGTGGTGAGTGGCCACACATGCAAATAAACACACATGAAATGATCTTTCAGAATGCTGTATTAAATAAATGTGGTCTTTTTTTCCTCAGGTATTTTAAGTCTCACACGTTATTGGTAGAACAGCGATTGCAGAAGGACAAACTTCCAGAAGTCGTGAGAGAGTCGGATGTCTGTCTAAGGTACAAACATTTCTAACCCTAACCCTTTCACAACTTCCACTCTGAATACCAAATAAACTTGCATTAGAATCGCAGCAGCTGTGGTGTCCTTTTACTACACCAAAAGCACAATCAGTCTCTCAAAGATGTTGCCGGATCTGATCTTTAAGCATGTGTTTGGTCACATGTCACAGGGAAGGGTACGAGCAGTTCTTTGACCGGCTGCACCAGCACAACGTTCCTATGTTCATTTTTTCCGCCGGTCTGGGAGATGTGCTGGAGGAAATTATCAGACAAGCTGGCGTCTACCACACCAACGTCAAAGTTGTGTCCAACTTCATGGACTTCGATGATAATGTGAGTCTCGAAGCTTTTATAAATATCACCGGTTTGTATTACTCTCAAACACTGCTTTAATTGAGCTCAGTGATGATCATCTGCTGATCAGGATCTTCTGTATTGTCTTGCAGGGGGTTCTGAAAGGCTTTAAAGGAGAGCTGGTCCATGTTTACAACAAGCATGACGGTGCCCTGAGGAACACGGAGTATTTCAAACAACTGAAGGACAATGGAAACGTTATTCTGCTCGGAGACTCTCTCGGTGATCTCACCATGGCAGATGGTGTGCCCAACGTAGAGCACATCCTCAAAATCGGCTTTCTTAATGATAAGGTACTGATTTCTTTTCTCATTGCTCAAAACAGGACCGTTGTTTAGTTGATTTCACTGATAAGGTTTTGTTGTATTTCACAGGTAGAAGAACGGTTAGAAAAGTACATGGACTCTTATGATATAGTTCTGGTGAGGGATGAAACACTTGAAGTGCCTAATTCCATACTACAGAAGATCTTATAATAGACACCGCAGAGCCACCGGCCCACAGCACAGCCTGCGAGGAAAAGACTCCGATTCCAGGATATTGAGTCAGCTGGATAGTTCATCTGTCGACATGCCTCACATGTTCACAAGCCATACGTACGTCACTCTTTGACCTTTTTTAAAGTTGTGTCCTGTCATCATAATGAACTATTTTAATAAACACATACACCTGGGATCTCGGTGTAAATGAATATCAAAAGAAAAATACATCATTTGCATATTGGCAAAATTATTGTTTGTAGTATTTTTGATATGGAAATATGTGTATTCAGTGTTTGCAATACAAGTTGGGACTGTGAGGAGTACAAAGCCCAACTGACATATCACATTCATCGTCATTCTTAAAATGATGTGCACTTTTTAAGAATGAGCAAGTTCTCGTGGAAATTTGTATTTCATGAGAGTATGCAGGCTGCATGCACAGATCAACATTAAAGCAATACTGTAAATTGCTCCAGAAGCCATGATGTTCCATGTGTTGTGTTCTTTGTCCTGTGAGAATGTTTTAGCATAAATGATCAACCTTTCGGTGTTAACATTTGCACAACCTCCTGATTACCTGTGAGGTAGGCAATAAAGTGTTTTTTCTCTGGAGTGTTTGATTCTGTGAAATTATGTGTGAATGAATAAGAAAGATTTATACAAAGTTGGCAACAAGTGCCGGTGACTATTTTACTTTTTCTTAAAGAGAAATCTCAACCTGTTTGGCAGGAAGGCTGAACACATGGTCTGTATAAAGTAAAAAAAAAAACTGAATTTTATCTGTTATGCTTTTTAAGGTTTGAAATGTGTCTGAATTTGGAATATGTTCCCTGAAAATTCTAGTGAGGTTAGGTTTAGTGCCTCCAAAGGACTTGTGTCTGTCCAGTGTTTGGGAAAGTTACTTTTAAAAGTAATGCATTACAATGTTGCATTACTCTATAAAAAAGTACTTAATTGCGTTACTTTTTATGTAAAGTAATGCTTTGTTACTTTTGTGTCACTTTTTATCATCTGCGCTGGGCTTGCTTATGTATTTATATATATATATATTTTTTTTTTAAAGTTCTATTTTTGGCAACTGTAAAGGCCCTCTTACGCCAAAAGTATGCCAAATTAATAAGCCTCAGCCTGAAGGAAATGCCTCTGCACCTCACTCAATTTTTCTCAACACGGGGCCATGAGAGGTGTTAGTGAATAAAGTAAAATAAGACTTGCTGCTTTTTTTGAGACAAATCAATTCAGTAAGTCATAATGGGTCATAACACCCATTTGTCACCTCCTAATGGCATATGTAATCAGAATAAATTGTCACTGTGAACAAATGTGTTAGGGTTATGGTCAGTGTTCGGGGTAACGCATTGCAAGTAACGCATAATCAGATTACTTTTTTCAAGTAACTAGTAAAGCAATGCATTACTTTTAAATTGAGAATAAATTATCTGAGTTACTTTTTCAAATATGTGACCATGGACCACAAAATCGTACGGGTTAATTTTTTTGAAATTGGGTTTTATACATTATCTGAAGCTGAATAAATAAGCTTTCCATTGGTGTACGGTTTGTTAGGATAGGACAATATTTGTCCGAGATACAACTATTTGACAATCTGGAATCTGAGGGCGCAAAAAAATTCAAAATACTGAGAAAATCGCCTTTAAAGATGTCCAAATGAAGTCCGTGGTAATGCATGTTACTAATCAAAAATTAAGTTTTGATATATTTACAGTAGGAAATTTACAAAATATCTTCATGGAACATGATCTTTATTTAATATCCTAATGATTTTTGGCATAAAAGAAAAATCAATCATTTTGAAAGATACAATGTATTGTTGGTTATTGCTACAAATATACCCGTGCTACTTATGACTGCTTTTGTGCTCCAGGGTCACATACAGTATGTAATGCATATTACTTTTTTTTTCATTTTTCCACTCAAATTTGAGCAAAGTACAGGTACAGCTATTTGTCCTTCATTGTGTAAAATACTGAACATGAAATTGATCTCCAAGGGCCTTCCTTTTTTTCTTTTCTGCAGTTCTGGTCTGTAAATGCAGTGCTAGTTGTGACCTGCCTTTGAACATCAGACCATCAAACAAGCAAAATGAAAATTATCGACACTCTCTGCAGGTTCTGACAATTGTACAATAGGCTAACAATGTATACGGTAAGCGAAGCTATTTATTATTCAGAAGTTTCTTTCTTGTCCTCCTCCATCCACCAGTTCGTTAAAATTAGACTCAATAGCTATAAGTGATAGAGACTTGAGACTTACACTTTTCACATTCTGGTTCTCATTTCATTCTTTTTTTTTACTGAAGACAATTTGGAAAATGTATGCTCTCCCTCACAGTTTGCAACTAGCAGTCTCAGAAAAAAATACTTAAATGATCTTTCATAAATGATGAATTTAGTGTCATTCCTTCCATCATGCTGTACATCTGGTTCTGCACTCTAGTCTGCCACGGTTTTGTGCTTTTTTTTGCACACTGGAGGTCACGCTTAAAGCCCTGAGAAACGACAGATACATTTATGTCTGCTATTTCAAATTCTTCTAATTCATCTTGCAAAAATGAAATGAGACATGTTGATGTAAATGTGTCTATATCGTGCCTCTATTTCTGGCTTGTGGCATGGAATTTTTTTTAGCACTGTGTACCAAAACTGCATCATGAAGGCCACCCCCAAAGTGTCCAGCGGTGCACAGCACAGACGCTTCTCTGCAAGTTTCTTGTTTCCCATGCATGTCTTTGGATATTTTGCTCAAGGTCTCTCTGACCTGTCTGACCTCTCTAACTGCATGATGCAAAATGGATTAAAGGATTATTTCTGTTCTTTCCACATTGTTGCCCCCTACAACTGGAAAGGTCACACCCAAGACTGTTAACCATAGCCAGGATGCACTCATGAGAGAGGTCTAAGCTGGAGTATTTAATGCTTTGAATCCCCTTAGCGACGGTTTGCTTGAAATTCTTACCAGAGATTCTTACCTGTTTTATGCAGAGCAGTGCATAAAACATACCCATAAGGAAAAATCAATGTCAACAATCAGCTGCATAGAGAATTCCATGTGTTCATTTGAAAACCTTTACAAGCGTTCCAGCCAGGGTTGCCAAGTCTGTAATTACCCCATGGAATTGAATTGTGATGTGAAGCACCTAAAAGCAACCACGTCGGACAGAAGCACTGCGTCTCAAAGCAAAAGAAACACGCACTTGTCTTCGGCCAGTTCTTCAGTAATTGTATCAAAATATTTTACGTATTTTATTTGCTACCATGATAAAACTGTGCAAGATGATGAGACAAAGGAGATTTTTAGGAGGCAGCAGCACTGGTAGCTCTGGCTGCAAGCTCCTTTATGTTTTTATGATTGATACTAATCTACACAGTGATTGTCGAGTTAAAATAGCATGCATAATAGTGACTGTAAAATATGTATTTTGTATGTATTGATATTTAGGGTAGGGTTAGTTTTGATACTCAGATCTGGCAACCCTCGCTGCCGGTAGTGGGAACTCGCGCATAATCAGTGACGTACAAGAAGGGAAACTAGGGAAGGAAGGGCATAAAAAGTTGAAATGGAGCGCGGCTACTGGCTTCAGAAAGACTTTCAGTGAACCATTAAATGTATAAAGTGAACGAGAGGGTTTTATTCACCTAAAAGAGTTCTTTTAAACCACCAATTCGTTCAGAAAATCAGAAAGAGGAGACACAAGGACACAGATAGCATGCCGATGATTGTGAGGAGACTGTTTTTACGTTTTGGCTGATTGGTGTTACTTTGTTAGCTGCCTGGTTGCTTACTAAATATCTGTTTAGCTGCACGATTTCGCGTGAAATATAGTTTGCGTTAACTAGCTATTTAGTGCACACACATTTGGTCCCTTTAGCCGTAAAACCAGTGGTGACAACGCCAGCTTGCTAATACCTTTCTGGGTGGCACATTCCAATTCTGTTTAAAACTATAGCTTATGAGTCCCAAGCTAGTTAGCTTGCTAGGTTCGATTTTTATGCGGGTCAAAGAAGAAAAGGGGGTTTCAGTTATCAAAACAATAAAAGCTTAATACAGTTTTTCCATTAGAATCTATCTATCTATCTCTCATTCATTCGTTCATTTTTTAAAACACGATTATTTACAGAAAATAATCGGATTCAGTGTAACAGTTTGTATGCAAACAGACAAAATCAGGCATATTTAGAGCAAGAATCGTTAGACTTGAAGGATCACAGTGCAATCCCAAAATACTAATTCATTGTAATTTTAAAGGGGTCATATGACGTTGCTAAAAAGAACATTATTTGGTGTAATGCAATGTGTTTAAGGTAAAAAAACAACAACAACATTATTTTCCACATGATGTACATTATTGTTGCTCCTCTATGCCCCGTCTTTCTGAAACGCGTCGATTTTTACAAAGCTCATCGATCTGAAAAGCGAGGTGTGCTCTGATTGGCCAGCTATCCAGTGCGTTGTGATTGGCTGAATACCTCAAGGGTGTGACGGAAATGTTACGCCCCTTACCATACTGTGATGCCGTCTCCCAGCAGGACGAGACAAAACCAGTAAAACCAATTATAAATGAGGCATTTGTTGCATCCAATGGGGACATAATTACTGATTATAATGACTTGTACTGTCTTTTTACACGTTGCGTTGCGTATCACGCCGTGTAAACATAAAACCATGTCTGCATTTGTGATCGGAGAAACGACAAACAACAAGCGCTACTCTACACTGCTCAAAACTCGTTTGAATCATCAGTGGCAAATCCTTTAAATATAAAAACGTACTTACAGGCTGTGAGTCAGAAGCGCCAGACTGTCCTTTCAAAGTTGGAATTGCCCCACTTTATAGAAACAGACACCGTATTGTAGGCTACTCTCTCAGGAAACAGTCCTCGTCCTCCATAAAATGCGCAGCACACATCTGAATATTTGGGTTGAACTGTTCTGGAACAGTGTTGTAAATGCAACTTAACCACTGATTTCTAGTCGTGGCCTCTTTTGGAAGGCCAAACAAAGTAGCTTCGCTTTCATTACGAAACACACAGCGTCTCCACGACGTGGCGGCGGCAGAAACAATACTACAGCGAGAATAAAAGTTACACCTTCTTTCTTTGTGTGAACATTTGGGCAGCGTTATGCAAATCTTCTCACATAGTGATGTAGACATGTGGGGGCATGTTAGAACGAGCCGTTTTAGGTAGGTGTGGCTGACTCTTAACTTTTATAAAGAATATCTCTTTGGATTTGAGACTTTAGTCTTTGCAACTTTACAGATCTTCTTTATGCACCAAGAGCTTGTAACACTCCAAAGAGAAAGGAAAAATTGAAATCGCATCATATGACCCCTTACCAATCTTGGCCACTATCCTTCAAACCATTAGACTTTACCCATTTGTCAGCAATACGTTTTAATCCAAAGAGAAAGGAAAACTTGAAATCGCATCATATGACCCCTTACCAATCTTGGCCACTATCCTTCAAACCATTAGACTTTACCCATTTGTCAGCAATACGTTTTAATCATATATATATATACATATACATAAATATATAAATAAATATAACAAATGTAGTATGATCACTTCATTTATATAAGTACAGGTCAGAATATGTTGTTTCATTTTTGCATAAATGTATCTGTCATGCTGAATAATGATGGAACATTATCTCACCCATATTTTAACATGTTATTTCCACAAAAGTTATTTGAAACATTAAAGTAGACACTTTAGTTGCATTTAATATGCTGTCTGTCTGTGTGTGTGTGTGTGTGTGTATATATATATATATAATCACTTTTGTAAATTGAATTTGGCCACCAAAATGGGACGTCTTGTCTTTGACCCATGCATGGATTTATATGCACATATATAATGTAGCTTAAGTACATTTTTTTAGTAAAATGGGAAACAATTGTATTATAGTGACGAGAATGCATCTTGGATTATAGTTATTTCCCCTAACTGACACTTCCCTAACTGAATATTCTTGTCTATTCAGCACATCACAATTAAGCAGAAAGGACAGGAGCCTCGACCACGACGCTGCCATGCAGACGCTACTTTATTCACATGCCCCTTCTGTGCAACTGACGTGTGTAAGCCAAGACAGTACCATCAAATAATGACCCATTTAGCTGGACATAAACTGAGAGCAGTTGAATATGGAGGTGAGTATGTGAGCAAACTGTTTCTTTGGTAGTTAACATATGTCATATAAACTAACAATAAAAACGTTATTTTTTTTCGTTTTTGGTTGCGTGTGGAAGTGTGTGTCTGAGCATAGTTTGTTTATAATAATGTTGTAATATTTAACTGACATGTTAGGAACTAAGTGTGAAAATAATTCTGCAGTTCTTTAGATGTTGTTCTGGGTTCTTTTATGACCTCTTGGATGAGTCATTGTTGTGCTCTTGGAGTAATTTTGGTTGGCCGGCAACTCTTTGGAAGGTTCACCATTGTTACAAGTTTTCTCAATTTGTGGATAATGGCTCTGACCATGGTTCGCTGGAGTCCCAAAGCCTTAGAAATGGCTTTATGATCCTTTCCAGACTGATACATGTCAACTGTTTTGATTCTCATCTGTTCTTGAATTTTTTTAGATCGCGGCATGATGTGTTGCTCTTTAAGCATGTGTCACTTTGTCAGACAGGTTCTATTTAAATTATTTCTTGATTCAACAGGTCTGGCAGTAATCAGGCCTGGGTGTGGCTAGTGAAATTTAACTCAGCTTTCTTAAAATAATGTGGTTAATTGCAGTTCTTTCATGATTTAACAGGAGGGGGCAATTAATTTTTCACGTAGGGCCACGTAGGTTTGGACAGCTTTTTTCCCTTAATAAATGAAATCATCATTTAAAAACTGCATTTTGTATTTACTTGCATTATCTTTGTGTAATATTTAAATTTGTTTGATGATCTGAAACATTAAAGTGTGATAAACATGGAAAAAAATAAGAAATCAAGAAGGGGGCCAACACTTTTTCACACCACTGTATATTTTTTTTTACATCATCCACTATGCTTGGTCAATATTTTGCTAATACAAATGTGCTCAAACCTTTGTTTTAGATCATGTTATATACAGCTGTAACATTGGCTGTGGCAAAAGGGCCAGACATTTTCACTGCTGCCAGTGTCCCAAGATTTACATGAATAAAGCTGCCATAAAAAAGCATCTTTGCAGCGCTCATCCAATAGCTACTTGCAATCCAGAACCACAACCTGTAAGTCACCCACTACAAGAACCTCCTTCACACCAACAACCAGCATCTCATCCACCACCAGAACCTCCTTCACACCAACAACCAGCATCTCATCCACCACCAGAACTTCCTTCACACCAACAACCAGCATCTCATCCACAAGAACTTGATTTGCAGCAAGCAGCACCTTCAGCGATTGGGAGAAAGCAGATCTCTGTGCAGTGTCCTAGTAGGGTGAGTGCAAATTCCCCAAAATTAGAAATACATTGAGTGGATAAATCATGAAGCACAGTGTGATGATAAAAAGAATAGGAGGTACAGTACTGAGCAAATGTATGTTAGAATTTTCACCCAAAAATTATTTAATATCTTTTGGTTTAAGTGTGCTAATAGGAGATGTCAGTTCACGCTTCCAAACATTCCTTTTGCCATTATTTGTAATCAGTGAAATTTTTGTATGCACAGTCCAACAACATACACAGAGATATGATCTCACCATCATTTAGCCTGTCTGTTATTGCATCTAGAGCCAAAAGGAGATGACTAAATCCATAAGAACTGTGGGAACACATCCAAGATGATTGGGGAATTATATCTGTGAAGCTACAGTACTGTGAAAAATTGTAATCACGTGCAAAAATGCTGTCAAGTAAGTGATGTGACATGTGGCCAAGTATGGTGACCCATACTCGGAATTAGTGCTCTGCATTTAACCCATCCAAAGTGCACACACACAGCAGTGAACACACACCCGGAGCATTGGGCAGCCATTTTTGCTGGGGTGCCCGGGGAGCAGTTGGGGTTCGGTGCTTTGCTCAAGGGCACCTCAGTCGTGGTATTGAAGGTGGAAGAGAGCACTGTACATTCACTCCCCCCACATACAATCCCTGCAGGTACAAGACTCGAACCCGCAACCTTTGGGTTACGAGTCCGACTCTCTAACCATTAGGCGAACAACTAAGGATGTTTTCAAAAATAAACTGGTTTATTACTGGTTCAATAAATAAACTGGTTTATTACAGTTAATGGCTATATGAATGTTTAGAAATACACAGTGATATTTCCTACTGTCACACTAAAGCAAAATATAAAAATACATTTCTTATGTAACTTTTGCGGAGTACTCTATATCGTAGTAAAATCATTCTGTGGGTGTTTTAACTGATTCGTTTAAATCAAGTGGACTGTTCCTGACACCTTTCTCTTTCTTTTCAACTGTCATTATGCGTCAGACAGATAAAGTGATTTGAAAAAGTGAAGGAACACTGAGGCCAAGCGCCTGCAGATAAGCGTAAAGGGATTGTTTATTGTTTTGACCAAACTGTGTGAATTTGCTGGCTAGATACCCAGCTAATTATAAAAAGTACTACTAACAAGTATTATTAGTCAATGTTAGCTAGCTGTTTAGTGGATCTTCTAGCTATTTGTCACTTTAGCTATGAAACCCAGTGATGAGAATGGTAACTTGTATGTTAGGTATATTCTAAGTGAATTTAAAAATAATGAGTTAGCTTTCTAGACTAGATTTCTAAGCACTATGTAACATAACATGTTATCTTAATTGATTATTGTTTTCTAGTCAAAAATGGGAAGCAGTGGTTTATATACATAAACATATTTTAGATTTAAATTTATAGACATTTTCTCCTGAGGGTAACTGATATTTTTATTGTCTATTCAGCACATCACAATTAAGCAGAAAGGACAGGAGCCTCGACCGCGACGCTGCCATGCAGACACTACTTTATTCACATGCCCCTTCTGTGCAACTGACGTGTGCAAGCCAAGACAGTACCATCAAATAATGACCCATTTAGCTGGACATAAACTGAGAGCAGTTGAATATGGAGGTGAGTTTATGAGCAAACAGTTTCTTTGGTAACACTTTGTAATAATGTGGGAAGAGAACAAACATAGATTACAAGTGTTATGAATTAATTATTCTTCGTCGATGGTGTGGTTATACAAATGTGCTCAAATCTCTTTAGATCATGTTATATACAGCTGCAACATTGGCTGTGAAAAAAAGGCCAGACATTTTCACTGCTGCCAGTGTCCCAAGATTTACATGAATAAAGGTGCCATAAAAAAGCATCTTTGCAGCGCTCATCCAATAGCTACTTGCAATCCAGAACCACAACCTGTAAGTCACCCACTACAAGAACCTCCCTCACACCAACAACCAGCATTTCATCCACCACCAGAACTTCCTTCACACCAACAACCAGCATCTCATCCACCACCAGAACCTCCTTCACACCAACAACCAGCATCTCATCCACCACCAGAACCTCCTTCACACCAACAACCAGCATCTCATCCACCACCAGAACCTCCTTCACACCAACAACCAGCATCTCATCCACCACCAGAACCTCCTTCACACCAACAACCAGCATCTCATCCATCACCAGAACCTCCTTCACACCAACAATCAGCATCTCATCCACCACCTGAACTTCCTTCACAGCTGCGACCAGCATCTCAACCACAAGAACTTGATTTGCAGCAAGCAGCACCTGATCGACAAGAATTAGCAGCTTCTCCAGCGATTGAGAAAAAGCAAATCTCTGTTCAGGATCCACGTAGGGTGAGTCTGAATTCTAAAAATTGAAATACATTGAGCTGAATGACTGCCTAGCATTAAGTATTATTGGTTTACATTAGCTTGCTATTTAGTGCATCTCTCAAAGTGCATTTGTCGTCATAACTAATAATAATAATTAGTTCAATTAATCAGTCTAGTATAAATATGAAGCAATGGTAATATACATTGAGGAAATATAATTTAGACTAAAATTGATAGACTCTTGAGTGTAACTGACATATTTCTTGTCTATTCAGCACATCACAGTTAAGCAGAAAGGACAGGAGCCTCGACCGCGACGCTGCCATGCAGATGCTACTTTATTCACATGCCCCTTCTGTGCAACTGACGTGTGTAAGCCAAGACAGTACCATCAAATAATGACCCATTTAGCTGGACATAAACTGAGAGCGGTTGAATATGGAGGTGAGTATGTGAGCTTAAAATTAGTTTGGTAATACTTTATAATAATGTGGTAATAGTTAACATGTTATAAACTGACAATGAACAAATACTTTTACAGTATTCATTGGTTAAAATGTTTAGTTTAAAATAAAAAAAAATTGTATACTATATATTTACACTGGGTAATCCATTATGAGCTAAGTATCAATGAGCAGTAACATTAATTAATTCAATCTGTAAAAGAAAAATAATGTTCATTGTTAATTTATGTTAATGTACATTGACTAATGTTAAAAAAAGAAGTTTATTAGAAAGCAATATTTTTTTTTCAGTTTAAAGGGGTCATATGATGCGATTTCAAGTTTTCCTTTCTCTTTGGAGTGTTACAAGCTGTTCGTGAATAGATAAGATCCCTGAAGTTGCAAAGACTAAAGTCTCAAACCCAAAGAGATATTCTTTATTAAAGTTAAGACTGGTCCACGCCCCCCTAAAACGCTTCGTTTAAACACGCCCCCACATGTCTACGTCACTGTAGAAAGATTTGCATAACGCCGCCTAAAGGTTCACGCAAAGAAAGAAGGCGTAACTTTACTGTTGCTGCCACCACCATGTCGTGGGGACGCTGTGTGTTTCGTTGCGAAAGCGAAACTACTTTATGGAGGACTGTTTCCTGATCCTGGGAGAGTAGACTACAATGCCGGCTGGTCTGACTCACAGACTGTAAATACATTTTCATATTTAAAGAATTTTCCACTGATGATTCAAACGTGAGTTTTGAGCAGTGTAGAGTAGGCTTGTTGTTTGTAATTTCTCCGATCACAAATGCAGTAATGGTTTTATGTTTACGCGGCACGATGCAACGCGTAAAAAGACAGTATAAGTCATTATAATCAGTAATTATGTCCCCACTGGATGCAACAAATGCCTCGTTTATAATGGGTTTTTTAATGTTTTTGTCTCGTCGCTCCGGGACACGGCATCACAGTATGGTAAGGGGCGTAACATTTCCGTCACACGCTTGAGGTATTCGGCCAATCACAACGCACTAGATCACTGGCCAATCAGAGCACATTTCTCTTTTCAGATCGATGAGCTTTGTAAAAATCGACACGTTTCAAAAAGGCGGGGCATAGAGGAGAAATAATAATGTACAGTATGTGGAAAATAATGTGTTTTTTGAACCTTGAACCGCATAAACACATTTCATTACACCAAATACACAAAATAATGTTCTTTTTAGCAACATCATATGACCCCTTTAAAGTCATTATGCAGGGAAATGTCTACTAACATATTTATTTACTTTTAGATTTTGTTATATACAGCTGTAACATTGGCTGTGGTAAAAAGGCCAGACATTTTCACTGCTGCAAGTGTCCCAAGACTTACTTCAAGAAAAGTGAGCTAAAAAGGCATCTTTGCAGGGCTCATCCAATAGCTCCAGAAGCACCTTCTTTACAGCCACCAGCACCTGGTCCACTGGAATTACCAGCTCGTCCAGTGATGGCTAAAAGAAAGCAAATCTCAGCGCAGTGTCCTCACTGCGGGCTCAGTCTTAATTCAAAAAATTTAAAGAAACACATTGAGCGGAAGCATCATGAAGCCTTGCATACCTTAACTTCAGTTCTACCAGCACAGTGTGTCGATAAAAAGAATGGATTATACGTTGTGTCAGAATCATTTTGTGAGCCTTGTACCCCCATCCATGTGGTCAAAAAATGTTGGGGTTCATCCCACAAGGTTAAGTGTGAAATGGATAATTGCAACAATCGTGTTGAAGTGGCACAAAGGAGAGGACTTTTGGTTGCGCAGTGTGTGCATCTAAGCTCAGTAGACTACACCTGTGCTGTTGCACCGAGTGAGGATTTATCAGAGCATGTGTTGACTGAGATGGTGGAGCGGAAATGGATTGGAGATATACGGAAAAAACGATGCCTTAAGATGCAAAAGCAAGCTAAGCTTAAAGGTGCCACTTTTACTAGCCTTGTTACCATTGGAGGCCCTGACTACATGTATTATATATCAATATATAAGCCAAAGGTGTCACATTACAGTAAACTGGGCAGAGTCTTGGTGGATTACAATGCCAAGACAAACACTTGGAACTGCCCTTGTGGCAAACGTGGAAAATCATGCCTGCACAAGAGTATTGCAAAGTGGTGTCTCTATCAAACGAAGAAGCAGCTCTTTAAAAAACCTGCTTGAAGCAGAGGAAGAAAATGAATCGGCGCAACTTGAGGATCTATCTAGCCAACAGTTCTTCCAAAAATGGGTGCCCAGCGACTGGTTGGGATAATGAACTGACACTTCAAATCTGTGATTCTACTGATATCGGTGAACAAAGACTGCATGAATGTAAAATGAAGAAAATAAAAAGAAATCCAAAGTCCAATTATTGAATTGTTGATTTTGGGAATGTAAATGATTAGTTGACAATTGAGAGAAGCTATGGCGATTATTCTGGGGGAAGAAGAGCATACAGAGACTGTATGTAGACTGTACAAAGATTTGAAATATAAAAGTTACAATACATGTAACTGCATATAGCGTTGTCTACAGTTTGAATGTATCGGGACAGTTTAAAGCGGCCATTTTTTCCTCCCCCTTGAGGTGTTGGTAGGATTTTTGTATTAGAAACATATCATATAAAAATATAGAAACCATACAATATTATACACATAAAATATGTATATATGCCATAATTTAAACACTTTCAGATTTATTAATGACATTTTCCATAATTTTCCTTTTGACACATAAGAGCTTATTTACTATCAAAGCATGCTGTTAGTGTCAGCTTAACTCAACTCAAACTTCCTTGTAAGTCCAAAAAGTTTTTATTGAAATGAAGACACATTTTTTTTAAACATCCTTGTCTGTGTAATGTCATACAGATGAATAGATCAGCGCAAGACTGTTGCACAGACACTCTCAACACCTGCTACTTCATCAGCTTTTTGGCCTGACCCATTGGTACATTAGTGAGGTGATAAGGATAGAAAGGAGAAATCCGAAACCAGTATCACGTGACTAAAAAATAGCATTATCTGCTGATAGATTGTAATGTTAGGAAAAGCTGCTTAGTTTCAATTATGTGATTGTCTGAGTGGAACATCATTTGATGTTTGGTACATTCCACTGTGAATTCATTTGTAAACCAGTCACAAATAAACGCAGGGTTTGCAAACAGTCTTTTACAGGGAGATGGAACCGTCAGTAATGCAGCAGCATGTGAGCATGTCAGTTCTAATGCCTAAACCGTCATCAGTGATTTTTGATGACTTCAATTTTTATGTTTATACGTTGATAAAGCTGTAAAAGTAATGGCCATTTATCTGTAAGTCTTTAAGGAAACATGGGTAGAGCTGCAGTCACGCTAGACTTTAAAACTTCTTTGGACACTGAAAAAAATTAAAACAATTGGAAGCCATTTGTAGTTGTAATGTGTTTTTTTTTTGTTTTTTTTTTACTTTAAGATGAGTATATTCATTCCCACTTTCCTTTCTGCCAAAATAATGAATATGGATAGTTATAATTTATTGTCACTAGAATATTCCTGCAGTATGATCAGAAACATCCTGTTTCAAAAGGAAATACTTAAACACAGTAAACTAAATTGTTCTTTTCAATTGATTTAAAGGCACAATGTGTAATTTTTTGCCACTAGAGGGCGCGTATCCAAAACAAACAAAGAAACAAAGGCGTAGTTTGAAGACGCCGTGACGGAATGTGTGGAATCATGGGAGTTGTCGTCTTCATCCCCACGGCCGACGCAATCCAACGGGACTTGGGCAGAAATCATGTTCATAGTTGAGCTAATGATTTATTAACGTAGTAGAATGAAGCAGGGTGAAGCTGAAAGCCGTCGAAGCGAAACGAGGCCACTGAACGAGCGTGACACACGGCTCGAAAGCAGCTGAGCTTTTATTATGCCACAGTCGAGCGCTTCCGCTCCTTCCGGTCGTGCGTATGTGGGGGTAAAGCAGCGCTATTTTATTATACTAGATACATTTGAAAGCTCTGTTATAATGCTACTCTGTGTGGTCGCCACCGGTCTATTAAAACGCACAACATATTAAAGCGTCTTTGGTGTTTCCATGTTTTCTACAAAACAAAACCGGAAATTGAGGGTGTATGAGGTCATTGGCAGGCGACACAATGACACTATGGACACGGTCTGTGTCACTAGTTAAAATTGCTTATTTCTCTGGATTTAAACATTCTTTGAAACATTTGGGATAATGTAAGTACACAGTCGGCAAAATATATAAAACTGTTCTAGTGGTTTTTGGATATTTAAAAAAAAAAAAACACAATCTTACATATTGTACCTTTAATGGGATCTTCAATGAGTGAAAATTACTGATTGCATTCGTATAATGACAGAAGAAAGAGCTCAGTATGCATAGACAGCCTATCCTGCTGGAAGGTCTAACCACAGCACATTTTAAGCTTATTGACAGATCAGTCAGATGTTGATTTAATATCTGCTGGCGTTTGTTGGAATTTATGATACCATGTATCCTAACAATTAGTAGAAAATTAGCAGCACAAGCATTAAAGGTCATAGAGAATACTTAGTAGAGATGAGGGACTTCTTTCTGTTTATGCCAAAAACCCACCTCTATTGGGTTGTTTCCATAAAAATATATATTTATTTTGGTCTCATCTGGCCATAAAACCCAGTCCTACTGAACCCAGTAACATTAACACCTGGCAAATTGTACTTACGTTTGTTTGATGACACCAAAGGCTATTTCTGGCCATTTTCTCAAACAAGTTGTGCTTACAGATGAGGTCTGATCATAGTTTTGGAAACTTTCTGATCCCAAGACCCAACTAGCACCTGTAAACAGTAGAAAATCATAAAGGTTTAGAATGACGTGAATGAATTTCCCCCCCCTAGGTAGATTCAGTAAGATGTTAAATCTTGAGAATTTGTAAGTAAATATTTTGGACGTGAACATTTCATTTATTCACCCTACGTAGGACAAAGTGGTTTCAAGAATGGATGGACAAGGATGTTCCACATTTACTGTTTCATGTCATTTTACTTAAAGTTGATATTTCATTTTTGACCGTTTTAAATGAAAGAAAGAATTCACAGCCTGTTTTGTTCATATTTATCAAGGATGCCAATATAAGTGGAGGACACAATATATTCATAATTTTTCAGTTGCTATAGTCAAGGCAAAAGTTGTTGGAAAAAGGTATAAACTTGTGGTACAGAATCTACAACCAAAACTACGCAAACATAAAATTTAACAAAATCTTTGTAGAAAAAAATGTTCATGAGTCAACTACTCCATTACGTTGATTGATAACTCTCTTTCTCTCAGATGTCTTTCAGAGTTTTGGAAAGAATGTTGTTTTCTTTTAGGGCTGTGCCCGTGTGTGTGTTTAGTCAGATTTAATGTAGCTCAAACAATAACACTTGTATGATCACGAGTTCACAACTGAACTACAGGACACACTTAACACTCAGGTTAGTAATGTAAAAGTTTTATCAGTTTACAGTCCCTACAAGTAGATTATGTAACCAGCCAAATTCTTGCCGCCATTTTATATC
The DNA here is from genome assembly GCF_001515645.1 of Sinocyclocheilus grahami. Classification (NCBI taxonomy): domain Eukaryota; kingdom Metazoa; phylum Chordata; class Actinopteri; order Cypriniformes; family Cyprinidae; genus Sinocyclocheilus; species Sinocyclocheilus grahami. The sequence continues at coordinate 1,372,414 of NW_015505610.1, read as the reverse complement.
CCATTCCTGAATCACCACAAGACATTGCTGAACCTGAGTTGTATGCACAAACATCACTGCACTTCCTGATGACAAAACTTTTTTCAGAAATAAGCACGTTTTTCTTTAAAAGTATATAAGCTTTATACTGGTCGTATATAGTATCTTAATGGGTCAAGTAAAATGTACATTTATAATAACACATACACACATCAGTGTATGAACACTTGGCTGGACGAATACAGTACACGTCTCTTTAATGCTATAACAGTCACATTTGAGTCCCCGACTTACAAAATAAAGAACAAATACATTACACAAGCAGTTGTGAATTAAATACTGGCTGACCCAATAAATGGATAATACTATTGTATGCCATATACCCCACACATAATGTCCAGTTCAGGTCCTTTTTTATGATTAAAGCATTGGTAACTGAGCTCATTCAGTAAGGCACTTAGGATTTGGTTTTCACCACCTATGAGAAATCCACATACAGCGAGCAGTGAGATCCTGAGTCCCCACAGAGAAGCCAAAGGGACCTAGTGGTGAGTCTCCCTGCTGAGGGAAGCAGTGTGTGTCTCTCAGTATCTTGAGAATTGTACAGTCCTGTTTGCAAAATTGCGTGCCCAGTTCTCTTTCCCTCTGTGTGTTTGGATCTCTCGCAGCCCTCTGCTTCTATACGAGTCCTGTGGGTCATCGCCCGGGGCAGGATGTAGGTTTAATGCAGTGGCCCTCAAACAGGACCAGGCTGGCCGGACAGTGGCAGCCAGCGACACAGGGCCTTTGACAAGGTCTGATTTCGTTCCAGTTATTGCAGGTTTTAGTGCAGCCAGGTCCACATGTGCCATACACTGCGCCATGTTTGCAATGTGTGCCTACAGCAAAAAAGTGAAATGAACACTAGTCAAGTATGAAGACAAGACACTATCACATATTCATGTCAGCTTTTGCCACATATGTAATTTAAGATGGCTTCTTCTCATTGCATTTGCTGTCGGAGAGCATTTCACTGGCAATCTGATTTGGGGGGTTTGTCAGTCTCTCAACAGTAGCAAAAAGAGTGCGAGTGTTGTTTGTTACTGTTTATAAGGTTTGAGAAGAATGACTGTCTAGCTTTGCCTAGTTCCCCATTGAAAGTACGAAGGCTGTCTTTATATATGCTATAGTGTATTTCAAGTTTCGTCTTCCGCCACATCCGCTCAGCTTTTCTGCACTGTCTTTTCATACTCTGAACTGCTGTTGATTTTCTTCAAGCTGATTTCTGTCTGCCAGTCTTCCTGCTGACTTTCAAAGGAGCCATTGGATGCAAAATTCAGTTTTATATGTTGCTTGAACATAAATGTGTGTTGGCAGTTTGTACACAACCACCCTATAATGATAAAAATCCCCCTAGTGTTTTTTTTTTAATCCCCATAAATAATAACCCCTTTCTCAAACCAAGCCGATCTCAGATTCTTTGCTGTGTGATGAAACATTAAAAATGTAACAGATTTTTAACACAAATACAAACACACATAAATTTGTCAGGTCTGACTTACTCATGCAGGTGAGCTCCGGTCTCCAGTGCACACGAATGCCCTCTCTCTCACACGCTCGACTGTATGCTATAAATGACTCGCAGTAACAGTTCTTGTGCACTGGACACTCACACATGTCTGTTACACATGACCTAAAGAGAGGAAGACATGGGGAGAGACAGAGATAGAATTAGTGCCAGTGTTGAATGTTGAAGAACTGGCACCAGTTTAATGCTTCTCTACCCTACAAACATTTAGTTTATCGTTTTAGTATTAAATATTCAGCATAAAAATACAAAAGACCTGAAGCTAATTCTACAGTAGTACAATAAAATGGCACATGCACAATCCATGATCTCTTATTAAGTTTGATGTTCATCTGAGCTCTGATCTTTGATTTATCTATTAATATGATAATGATGATTGCATAATGGGAAACTCACTTGTAGAAAGAGGTAAAGTCTACAGCAGAATGGCACTTCTGAAACTCCCAGGACTTGAGTTTTTGGCACGTTCTGTGTGCACGCAGCTTTACTTTGACTGTGCCAGGACAGAGGAAGGATGTGGGCCTGCGGTTCGGTGCCTGACACACCTCATTGTCCTCCACACGCCAAGACTCAGCAAATTCATCCACGTCAAACTTAATCTGGCCGTCTCCTCCTAGAGAGTCGTCCCGCCTTTGACTGTTGTAGTTTCCACACAGCCCACAGAGCTGCCCCTTCAGATGGGGTGCTGCGACCACCTCCACCAGACTGTCCCCGTCCCAAGTGATCTCCAGTCCTGATGACACAGCCCAGATGAAGATTAAGGAAAAGGAAACATGCTGCATTTGCCTGTGTTTGAGAAGATGACATATCTTGTAGTCTGACACAATCTAAATCTATCTTAAACAGCATTTGAATCATGTAGCAATCAAATTCATTTCAAACTGCATGGAGTTTTTCTTCTTTTAAAAACTCACTTGTTACAGTGAAGGCAAAAAAGGTTTAAAATAAAGTATGAAAATAAATGGTGACCAGAATCAAGACCTCTAACATACCGTTTTCCTTGAACAGTCAAATCAATTTTGACCTACAATTTGGATCCTGAAAAATCTATGGGCATGTTCTTCACAACAACCCATTTATCTATTGTATTGTATCTATTTTTCTATTACCTATTCAAAAATGTGCTTAATATTCAGTAATATTATCAATTTATCTGCACTTACTGCACTTTTGTTCAGGTGAGAACAAAATAGAACTGGATAATGACATCTTCCTTGCAAAATCAAGTTATTGAACTGACTTTAGCGGAATATTGACAGCTCTTTCCAGAACTGTTCAACTTTGCAACATTGCAACACTGAACTAAATTGAGTTGAATTTATCTCTATTATCTTCTGTGGAGGTGCTTTACAGCTAAAATTGAATGGGTTTCATTATTGATGTAGTTTACATCATGAACACTGTTATTTTCCTGTTTATTAATGTCAAGCTGCTTCGAAACAATCTGCATTGTATAAAGCGCTATATAAATAAATGTGACTTGACTTGAGTTAAACCAACATGCTGAATTGGAAGCTAGTTTGGAAGTTATTGTCAAATGATCGTTTTAAACAGGCCGAACATGCTCTTTTGAAAAAGAAAGGTGCGGCGAACTGTAACCCTCCTATACTATCTGTGCAAGTTGGAATGATTGATTTGAGCTGCAAGCACAAAGGTTGCTTACAGATAAATGTCATACACACATGGGAGAGTTAATCAAATCACAATTGCCAGTCCAAGGGTCAACATTGTGCAAGGCACTACATTAGCTCATTCTTACACTGCAAAAACCATTTTCTTACTCAGAAGTTTTCAGATGAGTTATCTTTAGTTAATATGCAGTTAATACAACCCTAAGGCGGCATCCCAGTAGCTGACACAAATCAGTTTCGGTCAGAATGCCATATATTCTTCGATGAATAAAAAAGCTCAAAAGCATTCATTTGAAATGAAAATCTATTGTCACATTTGAAATGTTTTTACTGCCCCTTTTGATCAATTTTAAGTTTTCCTTGTACCTTTTTTTCTGAGAGTGAATGGTTTCTGAAGGATCGTGCGAGACACTGGAGTAACGATGCTGAAAATTCAGCGTCTCCATCCCAGAACTCAATTAAATTTCAAGAAAATTAAAAGTAATAATATTTCACAAAATAACTGTTTTTACTGCACTTTTTTGATAAATGATTGCAAAGCTAACTTTGAAATCTTTCTCTCTTCTGTCAGAGGTCTGTCATTCTCAAAAGAAGATTTGTAGAAGAGTGAAAGGCTGAACAACTGCTACTATTTCAATTTGTGTCATTTTTATTGATCCTTTCAGTCAAAGTATTTGCTCATGCATATCTCCAGTGAGACAAAGAACTCACTGAGATTGAAGTCACTGGAGATGTTAACACCCGCTTGCAGAGACGCAGCCACAATCGAACCCCTCTGATTCTCCAAAAGCTATGTAAAAGAACCTATGACAGAAAATCCCATAGCAAGTGCTGGCCTTACCTGCGATGGTGGTGAGTTTGAGCAGGTATCCATCCAGGTCAATGTGGACCCCTGTGCTATGGAAGGGAAGAGCGATGCGTGTGCCGTTTTGACGGACGGTCAGGTGTTGGTGGAGGCTGATGCTCAGGCCTGATGTGTGCAGCTCCACTGATTTGGTCCATGAGAAGGAGCGTGTGCGACGGGCATCGTTCTTCACCAGCACTGTGAAACTGGCCGCTGGGGAGCAGTCCTTAGTGAGCACGTATTTACACGTGCCCTGGAAGTTAAAGGTGCGGCCATCAAAAGTGTTATAGTGAGGGTCTCCAAATACGGTACACACACCTGGCTCTAGAGTTACAAAAAGAACAATAGAGAGGATATTTGTAGCGAAATAATGACTTTGTATGTCAAATAGAGAATGCATGTGTGTATCCAAACTGAGGGCACACGTGGAACTTATAATTTATACTTAAAAGTTACATTGTTGAGTGTGTGAAGATCTGACTGTAGTAGTAACTGATGTAACAGAAAAGCTTGCAATTTTTATAAAATAGGCTATAAAATAGTTTCTACAAAACTAATCACAGCTGGAACATTATGTGTGGAAGTAAACTTACTATCAGTGCAAACAGGACAGCATCCCGTTCGATTCAGTATCTTGTTCTGAAAAACGAATTAAAAACATTGTATAGTGACAGACTCACATACAGTAGGAGACACAGAAAATCAAACAGGTTTGTTAGGTATGCTGGGTGTAACTAGAAACAAAATATTTAGGCCTTGTGTCCACCAAAGAGTTTTTGGCCAGATGAAAATGCCCAGCTGGGAAGCTTGAGCTTTGAAGGCACAGCGTTTTGCTGCTTATTATTAATTATATTAATATTGTAGTGGACCAGGGATGTCATCCTGGTACAGACATGAATGCTCAGACCAGCATGTAAATATTTCCTCCATTTTTGTTCAGTCTTTGTACATATAAAATGTGACAGCTGTTCACTCTGGTATTTGTTCTCATTATATCAGGAACACCCATACAGGCATAAACAGACACACCTGCACACAAGCAATCATACCACAAACACACACACACACACGCACGCATTTTTCCAAGCCATTTTTGTTCAACTTACAAAATGTGAGGTAAACGTTCTCTTACGTAAAAGTTAGTCAAGACCTCACATTTTGTGATGTAACGTCACCAGTCTCTCGCTCTCAAGCTGAATTTCAAACTGCCAGTCTTTTTTCTGAAACTTCACATTCACCTTTTGACGGTGGAAACACCATCTACACTCTATAAAGTATGTATATAATACATTATGACTAAAACATACAGGCGACTTCACATAAAACTATGGTTAGGTGTCTTTATGAGCTTTGTAAAACAAAACTTACTGAGGGACAGCTGGTAATAGGAACACAAATCTTGGGCTGACATTCAATATTCCCTTTAACACAGGTGCACAGAGAACAGTTAGCAGACGACCATCTGTCACCATCCTAAACCAGGAAGAGACAAAGTTATTACTCTCATTCTCATCTGATATATACACATACATTTTCAGCTAGTTGTCTACATACATTGTCCCTGCTCTTGGATGCCTCACCCTATAGATTTTGCTCTTCACTCTGCAATACTTCACATCTTCCATCTTCAGATGATACTGGCACTCTTCACAGCACGCACTGCCATGACAGCTGCCAGGCGGTGAGCATCTCTTCCTGCACAGCACCGTAGAGTCCACACATGTGCAGGTGGTGCAGTTGTCATGGCTAATGGATGTACCGTTCTCATAGACCTCACTGTGGAACAGACAGCTGCCAGGCGACAAGTCAAAGACCCTCCTCTGACCTAGAGAAGACAAATAAGACCCTGTCATTTCACATTTCTCATGAAAGCATACTAGATTCAGCTGCAATCAAAATTATTCTATAGAGACTATACCTGTTTACAAACATCAGCTTTTCTGAATATCCAGAATTGAAAAAAAATCACTTCAATAACAGTTTGATGGAATATTAAAAGTGATAATGTCAACACATTATAACGTTTTTGAGTTTTTTTTTTGTAATAAAGCTGTCATAATTATTCAACCCCTATTAATCACTGCTGTTTTTAAGTCACTTATTTGTATGGTAGGGTGCAAAATTAGGGTGTGATTTAATTACACTTGGGTCCTTGGAAACTCCGCAACAAATCTTAATTAGCTTAAGCTGTTAGAGATACATAAATTTGAGTAGCAAACATGGCCAAAGAGTCATAAGAGCTCTCACAAAAGCTATAGAGAAGAAATAGTTTTATGTAATAAATAGTTTTAAAGTGAGGGCACTAAAAGTTCCTGGAGACACAGCTGGCAGTATTACTCATATGTGACCCAGGACAACATAACCAGTCATGAGGGTCAATTTTTTTTCCATTAATGTATGGTTTGTTAGGATAGGACAATATTTGGCCGAGATACATCTATTTGAAAATCTGGAATCTGAGGGTGCAACAAATTCAAAATATTGAGAAAATTGCTTTTAAAGTTGTCCAAATGAAGTTCTTAGCAATGCATATTACTAATCAAAAATTAAGTTTTAATATATTTACGGTAGGAAATTTACAAAATATCTTCATGGAACATGATCTTTACTTAATATCCTAATGATTTTTGGCATATAAGAAAAATCAATAATTTTGACCCATACAATGGTTTTTTTTTGTGGCTATTGCTACAAATATACCCCAGCGACTTAAGACTGCTTTTGTGCTCCAGGGTCACATATGTTTAAAATGTGTTGTACCAGAAAACTTTTGAGGCCAATGAAGAAAAAACAGTATCATCAAGGGGAAAATGTTTGATCAGAGCAACTGAGAAAACCCCTCAATTTACTGCCAAAGACATGCAAGATTACGTCAAGTCAAGTCTGCTTTATTGTCAATTCTTCCACATATACAGCACATACACACAGAGAATTGAAATTGCGTTACTCTCAGACCCTTGGTGCATACAGATAACACTAACAGTAGATACAGATTACACGATGAAATGAGGAAAAAACATTTCAATGCAGAGTACAAGAAGAACACTAAACAAGCATGGCCTTCATAGTGGGACACCACTCTTGATCAAGAACAACATAAAAGGCTGACTTGAATATGCTAAAATTAATTTGGATAGACCTGTAGAGTTCTAGAATAACATTTTATGGAGTGATATGACCGAATCAGAACTTCATGGCTCAGCAGTATGTCTGGTGCAAAAAAGGCTAGGCCTTTGGTCAGACTTCTAGGGGTGAACAAATCTTGTTCTAGGGGTGCTTTGCTGATGCAGAAAGAGGAAATCTTGACTGACATCATGGATTTTTTTTTTTTGAACGAATATACAAAGTAAGAAGTAAGGATTATCATCTCAAAGTATACATCTAAATCTACTCAAGCTTGGTTAAGGCATCAGTCGTAAAATGTTCTTCAGTGGCCGGTTCAGGCTTCAGATTTAAATCTCTTTACAAATATTTTGTGGAATTTGAAGAAAGCAGTGGCAACATGGAAACCAAATATTACAAGTGATCTGGAAGCTTTATAATACAGTATATAGTCAGCGTGTATGATATTTGTTATTGTGAATGTCTTAAGTCTGTACTAAGAATCTAACTTTTACCCCAAAAATAACTTACCACGACATCTAGGACAGCACTGGCCAGGTGCAGTGTGGGTGAGATGAGATGGGCAGGACAGAACAGGACACACCACTTTATGACACATGCTTTGCCCTCCCTGAAAAACACACAGATGATTATACAAAGCATATCAAAACATTTATATATATATATATGTTATTTTGTGTGACATTGATATAGGGGAAGAAAACAAATGTTTATATTTGAAATGAAATCTCATGTATTAGGGTACTATGGGGCTAAAAGCACATTTGATTTTCTTCTCTGGTAATATAATAAAAGTTGATTCTGCACCAATTCAAACTAATTTTTAATTTTTTCAAAATGTTATACGATGCGAATTACATATTGCATAGCAAATGAGATTCTATAAAATGACTGTATATTTTGAGACAAAAGTCTTGTTAAACGTTTTCAGTTTTGTTCAAGGAAGAATATGTATATGAGAATGTGTGTGAGATATGAATATGTATATTAGATATGTATATAAGAAAAAGAAGAAGAAGTATATTATTAGGGGTAAGAAGTGGCCCTCTTCTGATGGGACTAAACGCACAATAATTAACACGATAATAAATAGCTGGCTGACTTTTCTATTTATTGACATGGTTAGATATAGATGGTCAATTTGATTTATTAAGTTGGGTGTCCACTTTAGAAATAATCACCAAATTTATAATAAATATTTTATAATAATATTTAAAAATATGATAGGAATGTTAAAATGTATGATATTAATAAGATATCAAATATTATTAAGTCTCCTTTAAAGCTTTCAGATTCTTTACTTTTTAAAATAATTGTTTTCTCTATTTTTTTTTAAATTAACATTTTAATCATAGTATGTTTATAAAACAAAATATATTATTTCATCAAAATAAAATGAAAAGAGTATAGGAAACGTTGCTGAGGTGATTGAACAACTAATATATTATGCCAAACATTACTTCAGCTAAAGTGCACATCAACCATAACTCCTTCAAAAACAGCCAGAACCCTTGGAGTTATGATTGATGATCAGCTGACTTTCTCAGACCACATTGCTAAAACTGTCCAGTCCTGCAGATTTACTTTATTCAACATCAAGAAGATCAGGCCCTTTCTTTCGGAACATGCTTCACAACTCCTTGTTCAAGCTCTTGTTCTGCCCAGGCTGGACTATTGCAATGCTCTCTTGGCAGGTCTTCCAGCCAGTTCTATCAAACCTTTACAATTAATCCAGAATTAAGAATTATTAAGAATTTGTAATGAGCCGAAAAGAATGCACGTCACACTGGCTACCAATAGCTGCTCGCATAAAATTCAAGGCATTGATGTTTGCCTATAAAACCCCCACTGGCTCTACACCCCTTTACCTAAATTCACTACTTCAGACGTATGTGCCTCTAGAAGCTTGCGTTCTGCAAGTGAACGTCGCTTTATTGTGCCATCCCAAAGAGGCACAAAATCACTTTCACTGACTTTTACATTAAATGTTCCCTCCTGGTGGAATGACCTGCCCAACTCAACCCGAGCAGCTGAGTCCTTAACCATCTTCAGAAATTGGCTAAAAACACATCTCTTCCATCTTTATTTGACCCTCTAACTCTAGCACTCTCTCTTCTAATTCTATTCTTTATAAAAAAAAAACTAAACAAAAAAAAAACTTGCCCCTTTTAGACTTGCACTCTATTAATTTACTAACTGCTTGTTTTCTTAAAAAAAACTAAACTAACACTAGATTCTCTAATCTTTTTGTAATCTATCTGTTTTCTTTTTATTTATTATACAATTAACAAAAGTAAAAAAGGCCTCTAATACCAGCTTGCTCTATTCTTTTTCTATCTGTTTTCTTTTTAATTATTATATAATAAAAAAAACATGCTACGTGTACTGCGTTAGGCTAACTGAGACTTGTTATAGCACTTGTATATTATTGCTCTTTTGTTGATTTTGATTGCTTCCATCATTTGTAAGTTGCTTTGGATAAAAGCATCTGCTAAATGACTAAATGTAAATGTAAAGTAGTTGTTTCAAGACTGGGTGCTTGTAACCCTGAGTGTGGGGTAAAAGGTCCCTTTTCACCATCTAATACATTTATACATTTTTTAAACAAAACTATTTTATGGTTTATTTTCCCACAAAATGTGTTGCTTCATCAATGCTCAGTCAAAGCATATACAGTATATTCTTTTTGCAATCATACACTGTATGAAGTAGTGAACAGCACATTTTACTTAAAGGGGTCATGACATGAGAAATCAAATTTATAAGAGGTCTTTGTACAATTAAAACATCCTGCAAGTTTCATAGCTTAAAGCATCCTCCTCATTATAAACAAATTATTTATTTAATCAAGCTCCAAAAACGTCTCTTTTGGATCCGAGGTGCAAGGTGGCATCACCTGGGCGAAGTCGTTTGATGAGGAAGACATCGACGAATAGTCTTCTTTTCACCATAGGCCCCACCCATTGGCGTTCAGTCGCTTAACGGCTGACACTTGATCACGCTGAATGCGAGTGTTGCGTCGCGTCAAAAGCAAATAGTAATTACAATCACTGCCGCTATCTTGTTTACACTGGATACAGTATACAGATGCGTGTTCACTTCCAGACACAGTCCGCTCAAGTCTGTCGTCAGTTGGACAGATGGGGTGAAAGAACGTTCGCTTTGACGTTCGTTGACGTCGGCTTAAACAGCTTGTTTGCGTTTTTGTACAGATATCAGAAGGATCCCAGTGTCAGGAACAAGTGGATAGTTTATTTTTAATGGCATCGCGGATTGTGGCAGAGGATTGATCGGAGCATTTTGTTTTGTAAACGAGGCACAGTGTCATGAAGAGTTCACAAAGAAACATTTGTTGAAAAATGAAGCGGTATTAGATCTGACTGCAGCTATCACAAACTGTAAGTAAATGATTTTCCGACTGGAAAATATTTTAGGCATTCAGGGTACCGTTTTGAATTAGTTCCAGTCTTTTTTAACTAATAGGATGTTCTCTGTCTGTATTGGAAAACACACTTTCTCAGTTGCACATCTTTCTTGTGGTGTTCCGCAGGGATCTATTCTGGCTCCAACACTGTTCTCCTTATACTTGCTGCCATTGGGCTACATCTTTTCCAAATATGGAGTATCTTTCCACCTATCTGCCGATGACACCCAATTATACCTTCGTCTTAAACATAATGATTCAAGTTCCATAGAGGTTCTGCTAGCTTGTTTACATGAAGTTAAAATTTGGCTTACACAGAATTTCTTAGCCTTAAATGAGAATAAAACCGAAGTTATGCTGTTTGGTCCAAGTGATTCCTATGATTTTGGTGATCTGGACCTTGGCGACTTAAGCTCTCATGTTACTCCATGTGCGAAAAATTTAGGTGTGTTGTTTGATTCAGGTCTCAAGTTCGATAAACAAATTAATTCTGTTGTTAAATCCTGTTTTTATCATTTACGACGTCTCGCAAAAGTCAAACCTGTTCTTTCTTTAAAGAACTTTGAAAAAGTTATCCATGCATTTATTACTTCACGCCTTGATTATTGCAATTCACTTTATTATGGTGTAAATCAATCATCCATCGGGCGTCTTCAAATGGTACAAAATGCTGCAGCCAGGCTGCTGACTGACAGTCGAAAATTGTATCCTATCTCTCCCATCTTAACTTCTCTGCATTGGCTACCAGTCAAACTGAGAATAGATTTTAAAATTCTAGTTTTTGTTTTTAAAGCATTACATGGCCTAGCACCAGCGTATCTTTCTGACATTTTACATTATCACAATCTTTCTAGGTCACTTAGATCAGGCAGCCTTGGATTGCTCTCTGTGTGCAGATCGAGGTTAAAACATCGTGGAGACCGAGCTTTTGCGACAGTAGGCCCCAAACTCTGGAACAGCCTACCGGTTTCGATCCGAATGGTGTCATCGCTTTCCTCTTTCAAATCAAAACTTAAAACACATTTGCTTAGTGTGGATTTCTAATTTATTATTATTTTTATTTTTTTTTATTATGAGATATTATCATTTGTATCTTTATTTGACTTCTATTATCTGTTCAGCACTTTGGTCAACCCTGGGTTGTTTTTAAATGTGCTTTATAAATAAATAATGAATGAATGAATTTCATAATGCTTTGTCTGGAAATTACCGTTTTATTTTGATCATGTTGTCAAAACACTCCCATGCAATAGTGAGGGGGCGTTGATACTGTTTCCTATGCAATGAGTTTAGCCAATCATACCAGCGGCCGAACAGAAGCCTAAAAGGACCCGCCCCTTAAAAAAAACAAGTCATTTTAGACAGAGGGTCAGAATGAGGGTTGAAAATAAAAAATTTTCCTCATATTTATTCGTTTTTTTGTGCAAAAATACTTAATTAACATTATAAGTAAACCTTAAGGGAACATGCTAAAATAAAAAAATAAAAACATCCATGTCATGACCCCTTTAAGGTGCTCCTTTAGCCTCGTTGTACCCTAATAGTATTATAATTATTATTATATTGAATTTTCAAATACTAAATGTTTACTATCTGAGATGGGGTGCTATTGTTTGGTCATAGTAGAGTGCCCAGAACTTTTTGTTGTGACTTGTAACACTTGTAAGGGTTTAGCAGACAAACTCACAGTGCAGATGCATTTAATACAGGGATTCCCTTCAGGATGAAACTCTTCGTCTTCTTTATATAAAGTTCCCTCGAAAATACACCCTGTGAACATCCAAAATATGAATAAGCACTAGGATGAGAATCTGGCTGATTGGCAGAGATATTCACATACACCTAAACAAACAGTTTTGCCGGTAGTTTAATGAAGTGAAGTTATTGAGGAAATGTCGTGCACATCAGTATCTAGAATTCTGTTTACAATATTCTGATTAAACAGACTTGTTTTTAAATTGGTAAAGTTTCCCTTTCTCTCTTATATTTTTAAAGGGAAAAGCACTGTAGGCTGTAAGAAAATAACAGACATACACACATAATAATAACATTGACTGACCTGGGCAAGTTGGGCAGCATTTCTTTGGGTGGTTTTTGGGATTCTTACAGTGAATGACACACCTCATTTCTGCTTCAGTGATGACACCTTCCTGTCCAAAGAAAAACATTTATGAACTTTTACCACCCCCTTCAATGTTTACTTTCAGATTTATACTGATAGGTGGTTTCTTGTTATAACTTTCTAATATAAATATGAAAATGCACAAATTGTGCGTGAGGTGAGGTAGGAGGTACTCAAGTACTATTTCATCTACAATATATTTACTATGTTATTTTTCCCAAACATTCTCATTTAAACCAGTAGTTTATTAAAGCAGTCAGCTTGCTACATTACTCATTCATTTGTCCAGTCCTGTTTTTGTTTTTCATTCTGTTTATCCTACTACTAGACTACATGTCCATGTCTTACAGCTGTACAAGTAAATCCATCCAGCCATTCCCAAGATGCAGATGAGACTGACCCACCTGACAGCTGTATGTGACACAGGGTTTCACAGGGCTGATCCAGTGATGGGAACTGTTGTAGGACGTCCCTTTTAGCTGACAACCTGCAGAGAGACGAAATGCTCCGATAAAACGATTTCAAGACATGTACACTGAAACAAATGGTGAAACAATTTTCGCACAGAAATTACACTCTAAAAAATGCTGGGTTAAATACAACCCAGTGCTGGGTAAAATAGGGACAAACCCAGCAATTGGGCTGTTTTGACCCAGCGGTGGGGTTAAATGTTTAACCCAACCTTCTGGGTAGTAACCCAACCGCTGGGTCAAAACAACCCAATTGCTGGGTTTGTCCCTATTTTACCCAGCACTGGGTTGTATTTAACCCAGCATTTTTTAGAGTGTACTAGTAAAGTAATTACAAAGAAACAGCAAGTAACATATTGAACTAAACATGATATTTTGAAGTAGAAAGACTGTAGTATAATAGTATTTCTTTGTAAAAAATGTACAACAATAATCTGTTTTATTTACAACTTTGACATTTTTATTTTTTCAGTAAATCAGCTTTTATATTAAAAATAGGCTGAACATCATCTGCTGATTGAGTGATTTATTACTGATTCCAAGTTTATTATATTGATTATAGTTCATTATCAGAAGAATGTTATATGTTCTAAGGAAACCCATTCAAATAAAAAGGCAAAATCAAGATCTCATCTGTAAAATCATGGCGTCTCTCAACCATAGGGTGGCAGTGATGTTAAACACAGTAAAACTATACATTATGACTAAAGTAGCAAAGAAGTTTGTTAGCCCACACATAATTAATAATAACCAGATAACATTATTTTGAGTTATTTCTCATAGAGGTTTGAACTGACCTTTGCATCTTTCACAGCAGGCTCCTGTCTGTTTGACCACCAGCGCACAGTCCTCTGCCAGCGGTGAACACTTCTCCTGCTTACAGTCTGCTTTCTGATTCTATTGATACAAATACATATTTAAAGGACAATCGCTTATCATTCAGTACGGTGCATAAGATTTTTACTTGCTGACAATGTGACAAGGATAAAGCCGTGAAATTTAGTATGGGATGTGATCTGCTTTCTTGATAGATCAGCTTAATTCAATCACGTTTAGTTCATGACATCCCCATCAACTGCAGACAAATGCATGTACATGAAGAGCAGCATCATCTTTCAGAGATAAAACGTCCTGTATTGATCTCTATTCATCAACTCGCATGCTACAAAATCAATCCGAGACATTCATCAACCCATCGTATCAGCTCTCACGCACTAACCTTGTGAAAGGCACATTGTTTGACTCTTGGTGCTTAACATAATGTTCTCATATCATTCTCTTTATAATGGGTATATCAGACACATAACATAGACCCATGCTGATTTTTGTGACCAGGACAAGGATAGATGTGGATTACAGTAATTCCAATTTATTAATGCTTTACCATCTAAATGTATTATGTTGGATATATGCAACTATTACAGTTCTCACTACAAAGTCAGCACTGACAATTTAACCACAGAGTAACATAATAATAATAATTTAACCACAGAATAACATAATGTAAATTCCCCTTTGAAAAATATGTAAATTATTAAGCAGTACTGAGTAGCCTATATATATATATATATATATATATATATATATACAGAGAGAGAGAGAGAGAGTATTCTTATATGTGACCCTGGACCACAAAACCAGTCATAAGGGTCAAGATTTTGAAACTGAGATTTATAAGAAATTCTGAATAAATAAGCTTTCCATTGATGTATGGTTTGTTAGGATAGGACAATATTTGGCCGAGATACAACTATTTGAAAATCTGGAATCTGAGGGCGCAAAACAAAATCAAAATATTGAGAAAATCGCCTTTAAAGTTGTCCAAATGAAGTTCTTAGCAATGCATATTACTAATCAAAAATTAAGTTTTGATATATTTACGGTAGGAAATTTATAAAATGTCTTCATGGAACATGATCTTTACTTAATATCCTAATGATTTTTGGCATAAAAGAGAAATCGATCATTTTGACCCATACAATGTATTGTTGGCTATTACTACAAATATACTATGCTCCAGGGTCACATATTATTTACCTATGGTGACAGAAGTTCCCTAAAATGTAACTACCTTACATATCTCTTATATAATACTTATTAAATATCTGTATCTCTTGTATAGGCATTCTATTCTGTATGACTTGTGTTAAAGTTGTTATCCTGAAAGCTCACAAAAATCTCGTTTGCTCAGCCACGACTCCGCACTGCTGCCTCACAACAGAAAATGACTGTTAAAATTAGACATGTGACTCTGCAATCTGCGCTACAAATATTGAACCATATTTCATGCTGAATTCCCGCACAGGTAGTTCTAAGGGTTTGGGTTTTCTCACCAGACAGACGCAGGAGATGCAGGGGTTGTCTGTGATGTTGGGGATGTGTAACACTTCTCCCTCGTTTTCACAGCTAGCCTCCGTACCTGAACGAAAAAACGAAAAAAGACCAAATAAAATGAGCATTTACATGAGATATTTCCTCTAAACGATTTATTCAACCATACAAACAACAATTAAAGCCTGCAAATATGGATGAGTGAATAAGGGGTGTCCAAACTGCTCGTTTAGTTTAAGTAGAGTTTACAAAACTTATACCGGAGATGTAAGCCACGCTTTATTTTACAGTGTTACTCTGTATTTAAGTGATTATCGACTCGTTAATCTAACGAGCTACATACTTACTGGCAATTATTTTAATTTTGCTATATACTCCCTGTTGAAAAAACCAGCATATGCTGGTTAGGTATGTTTTGACGCTAGGATGCTGGGTTAAGATGGACCTTTGCTGGTTTATGCTGGTCCTTTGCTGGTTTATGCTGGTCCTTATGCTGGTTTATGCTGGTCCTTTGCTGGTTTATGCTGGTCCTTATGCTGGTTTATGCTGGTCCTTTGCCAGCACATGACCAGCATAAACCAGCAAAGGACCAGCTTAACCCAGCAAAATACCAGCATAAACCAGCAAAAGACCAGCATAAACCAGCAAAGGACCAGCTTAAACCAGCAAAGGACCAGCATAAACCAGCAAAGGTCCATCTTAACCCAGCAAAAGACCAGCATAAACCAGCAAAGGACCAGCTTAACCCTTCAAAAGACCAGCATAAACCAGCAAAGGACCATCTTAACCCAGCAAAAGACCAGCATAAACCAGCAAAGGACCATCTTAGCCCAGCAAAAGACCAGCATAAACCAGCAAAGGACCAGCTTAAACTAGCATCAAAACATACCTAACCAGCATATGCTGGTTTTTTCAACAGGGCTTTTGCTTATTACTCTGCTGGTTAACAATTAGATGACTAATGCAACGGACACTGTAAAATAATTATTTCTTTAGCCTACATGACTACACAGCTAAAATATTTTCACTACACTTGTATTATTCATTTTCAAATCTGAAACGAATGGCTACTACTAAAGCAACACTTATGCAAAACCAAATTCAGAGTAATGTAAAACAAACAAAAACAATGCAATTAAAGCGTTTTGACATTTTAAATCGTGCAGTTTTGAAATGATAAAAATATCAAAACCAATTTACACGACCACCATGACAAAACAACACATATTCCTCAGATTTCGCATATACATTTTAATTACAGTAGGCTAATTTGATGTCTAATATTTGATGTTTTATGCAGAAATGTTTATATGATTAAATGTATTGTGGGTGTTTATTTATGATTCTTACCGGTGATTAAAGGTGCAGTTAAATGTGGCGTTTGGAGAATTAAAAACCAGAATAACAGGTTGTAGGTTACTGGAGGAGACAGACACAGCATCCTAAATTCACTCCAGACGCATGGGGGGAACGAGAAAAAATGAATAAATAGAGTATCCAAAGCCTGCAGAAATGCTTTTCGTTAAGATCCAGAGAGAGGGGGACATTGGTGGGATGAGGGAGTCAGTCCCGCAACCTTCGGCAAACGCGCGCAATGCCCAATCAGCTCAACATTGTGACAAAAACGGTCCAAAAAAACACGTCAACAGCGAGGCAACTTTCCGAGATCCTGGTTTGCAGGTCACAAACTCCACAAAGAGTTTAAAACAGAGATCAGATCCAGAGGTCTTCTGGAGACAAGCGCGTGGAGAGATGACACTGCCATGATCCAACCCGAGATATCCAGTCTTTGGTCAGAGCGCGCTGGTTTGGTCTCCGGTTCTTCTGTGACAGACGCACGGATGCGCACTGCTGGGCATTTCTGGCGACGCCGATTCTCCTCCAGCTCCAGAGCTGCAGTCAAACATTCCCGCGGCGCAGGTCCGTCCTCCAGCCCACGCAGATATCTGCCCCTCTCTATTTAAACGCATGTGTGGGTTTATATCCCCGCAGATCTGCTGAGGTGTAGTGAGATCCGCCCATCTGTACCCTCAACATATCAGCATTCAGCATGGGCACACTCGTGTAACTTTCTCACCAAACAAGAAGTTCAGCCTATTACAAAGGCACGGGATAGGAACATGCCTTTTGCATGTAGTTCTCAATCTTAGAATAACAATGACTTCATTCATTGGCCATTATCCACTAGGTGCTAACTGTCTTCAGAAAACCAAAGTATCTGTGTGCACAAAGGATTGTTCCATCTGCATTTCAAAGGTCAGATTTATACCTAAAGATATGAAGCTGAAGCAGACCTAGTCTAATTACATTTGAATGATATGTCCTGAGACTAATTGCTTCTGAACACCAAAGACAGGGCTCTCAGAGAATCAGTGTATTCCTTTAATATTAGTCACTAGATAGCGCCAAAGAGCACTTTTACTGGTGATCTTGCAGCCTGGTGTCTTGGAAATTCAACTCACCTTGGTGACAATCCCTTTTGCCAAGCCCAAGCAATTACAGTGGGTTTGACACATCTTCTGATTTAGATGCAATTATAATAATGACTTTTAATTGGTTTAATTATCAACAGTGAGTGATAAACCATCCACAGTCACTTGAAAGGACAAAGATGACGCTAGCATTTGGTGTAAGAAGCTGATGGTACTGTTTTTTTAAAAGTTTGTAAAGATGTAATGTGAATGGTGAGACATCTGATCTGCAGTGTGTTGTGATAAGACAATCCACCCGTCATGTCTCGCTGTACCTCTGCCATACACTTGTTG
Source organism: Sinocyclocheilus grahami (assembly GCF_001515645.1). Taxonomy (NCBI): domain Eukaryota; kingdom Metazoa; phylum Chordata; class Actinopteri; order Cypriniformes; family Cyprinidae; genus Sinocyclocheilus; species Sinocyclocheilus grahami. The sequence goes on along the minus strand of NW_015505610.1, from coordinate 1,354,158 downwards.
ATCTTAGTTATTGTGAACGATTCAATGTCATTACTCAATTTTCTAGTGAAATGACTTCTCTCTGGTGACATATGTCGGATTTCCCCAATCATTAAGTTCACTTAAATCCTGCCCCGCTCCATCCAATCAACATCTTGACGCAGTTTACAACTGTAGTCAATTGTTTTGGTGCAATTATCTTTAGACTATGTATATCTATTGAAATGACAAAACCACCATTGTCTGTATTCAGAGTCAAATGAAAACATAATTTAGATGTATAGGCCTGTTCACACCAAGACGAATCAATATTTCCAATGTGTTCCAATCTTTTTTCCATTTCACTGGTCAACCAATAAGATTTGTGCTTTTAAGTCACGTGCCAGACACTGCTGTTACATAAAACCAGGGGATTTCTGCTTTTTTTCTAAGCGCCACCTACTGTCAGAGAGTAAACTAGCATTTTCATTCAGCCTGCCTGCTGTTCATTCATTGGTATGACAAATTGAATATGAAAATTGCACAGAATTTTCGCGTTGAACATTTGTGTTGGTGTGAAAGAGCCGTAATTCTATATAATTATCTGAAAAACCAACCAACTCTACAACTTTATTTAAATTTGTCTTAACACTCCACAGTCTCTCTTTTATTCAAGTTCGAATACCGTATTGACCCGAATACAAGACGATGTTTTCTTCTTGGAAATACATCTGAAAAAACGCGGTCGTCTTATATTCAGGGTCTAGACTTTGACATGTCAATAATACACCCACAACAATAGTGGCTCCAAATACACATAAAACGACTGTGCGATGAAATACGTAATGTAATGCGTGTTGTAAAGATCGTGAGTAAAATCAAAAGAAAACCTTACAGCTGCATGAGTCGTGACGGTCACGTTAGCCTGATGGGACCAAACTCCCTTTGTGATTTTAAAACGTAAGACAGTACCCAGATTTGAAGACTACAGTAAGATTTAACTTCTACTGTTAATAAGATTTTGGTAGGCTACTATTAGATGGATAGCCTAAATGTCCTAATTCAGATGGGCTACCTGTTTTTTTTTTTAATGGTATATCAAAAAGTGTATATTTTTTAAATGTGATTGTTGGTACATTTGACCAGTTTTTACCATACTTTCAAAACAAAAATTAAAATAGGAAAAATATGCAATATGAAAATAATTGAAGACAAAATGTGTTTTACTGAGAAAAAAACAGATTTGTTTTTTTTAAAAAGCCTTTTTCCAAAAGGTACATCTGGGAAAAGGGGGGGTCGTCTTATAATCAGGGTCGTCTTATATTCGGCCCAGTACAGTAGTTAATTGCGTGTCTCAAATCGCACGTCTTAAAATGGATACTTACATGGGTTAAATGGCATTAGAGGACAAGTTACTAGTTTAGCCCAAAATATAGTTTAGTTTTTAATGCGCACAGCACACGATGAAAATTTTGCCATCAGCACATGCATATTATGCACATACAGTCCTTACTGTGTGGACGTTTCCCCATCAGTGGCCATTTTCCAACCACTTTCCCCAATTTGCTTTAACCCACTAGGGCTATGTTTAGGGGTGGGGCTTTGTGATTTTTGGAAGCTGGGTAAAGCTGTGGAAAAACATCCAAAATTGCATACCCTCTCGAAATTGTTTACTACGCGAACATTAAAAAAGTAAATTCTTTATAGTATGAATATGTGTAGCATGAAGGTAGTATTGTTGCATTGTCATGTGACCTACAGTATCAGTTGTGTTGCTTCACTGCCATTTGCAAATCTCATGGGACTCATAGTATACTAAAGTATCCATTGGATATGTACTTCAGAATCTCGCCGGAAGTACTAGATCATCTACTTTTCGCCTACCGTTTTATGAATAGTGTGAATTTTGGACATATTATTCATTTAATGCATCTCCTGTATATGTAAATTTCATATACCACTATACAGTAGGGAAGTAGGCACATTTTGGATGCAGCCACTGTATCAGGTAGCAGATCACTTTCTGCACTCTTATTGGTTAATTGCCATACCACTTCTATGTTGAGTTCTGCTGAACTTTGTTGCATCGCTAACGCTAACGCTAACAGTTGCTGCTGCTTGTGTCGCTAGAATGTCGCCACTCTCACTGAAAAGGAATGTAGTCAATTTGCAGTCAATGTGAAGCTCCTTAACCGGTTATCATTCATCATTAATATGAAGACAACAACTAAAAAAATATTCTGTTTTTTAAAGTTATAATTTTGGTTTTACATGTTAAAAATAGCTAAACTAAAACCGTTCAAATACCCCCAGTTGGAACTCACTGCTCTAGTCTCTAGCATGATTTACATTGACTATATATAGATGTGGGATATATGACTCATTTCTTCCCACTATTAGCCGCACAGATCAGCACTGTAAGGAATTGATGATTTTGTACGGAGGGGAGACATTATTATCTAGACAAACGGCCCTATCAAGTTGCCAAAATGAGGCAACATAATACAGAAACAATGCATGCAAAACCACAAAAACTCCATTAAACATCTAATCTTGGTCCACACAAACCCACACCCACAAAAGAGTTTACCATCTCACTGGAGCATTTGTACATTTTAATATTTGTAAGTTGTATTATTGAATGACATTTTTATTGCCTCATTTGACAGTGTCATTGATTTACAGAGAGAGATTGATCTCGCTAATGTTTCAGGTTTAAAGGGAAATGTTTCCTCAGAATACACAGCTGATACCAAAAGATCACATTCAAATCTATTAGTATCCATGTAATATTGATTCAACCACTGGAACAAAGAACATAATAATAATAATAAAGGTATAACGAATAAAAATCTTAATATAAAATGTAACATGGTGTGATATTTTTGTATTATGAATGTTTCTGATAACAATATAAAGGTAGATTATTGACATATGCAAACAATTTTCTACTGATAAGGAACATAAACGAGACAAAATGATCTACAAACACTGCTTTTTCTAAGACCACATATATCTGAAAACTATAAAAAATAGTCTGTACATGATTATCCACTGCTATGGCCTCGGACTCTCTATGTACAGTAGGTATATAAAGTTTGTGTGTGTGTGTATGTTTTTATAAGAAACTGCATATCTCACTCTCCCATATCATGAAGAAAGGGAGACAAATGTAGACCCACAAGAGTATTGTGCAAAATTCAGAATTTAAGAATGCCTATCGGTCTTTCATCCTGAGAAATAAAATTAACTATTAAAAACTACCCTTCCATATGAATTTCATTCTATTTTAGTTTGAATTCCAATTCTGCATCCTGCACTCTAAAAAATGCTGGGTTGTTTCAACCCAACTTTGGGTCAAATATGGACTAACCCAACCATTGGGTTAAATTTTTACATTACATTTTTTACCCAAAAGTTGGGTTAGTCCATATTTGACCCAAAAATGGGTTGAAACAACCCAGCATTTTTTAGAGTGTGTTTGCTACTTCAACTCGAATTCAGAAATTGGATTGGAAATGAAAAAGCTCTCTGAATTCTGAATGTCACACAAACAGACCGCAGAGATAAGGTGGTGTGGTTATTCTTAGCCCGTGATCAGACGTCACGTACATGTGGCTTTCTGAGCAATAGGGGATGATGGAGACACAGACTACATGCTGCAGTGGCAGACAGCTGAGTTTAAATATAAAGCCCTCCTACATGTCTACTCGCCCTCAAAGAGAGTGAAAACATGCACTTTTTGATTTTTTTTTCTGCCACTATGCTATCAACTCTAGAATTACAGCAAAAGCATCAGGATGAGGTATTAACCTTTCCACAGACACACCGACTAATAAAAAAACCAAAGAATTTTATCAGTGCAGCAGCTGCCAATGTATTCAACCGTCTCCTGCATCTGACTTCTTCTCTTTGACCTTCACTGAGGACTTCCTGGACACCTTTGTCTTCTCCTTCCCAGACTCCTTTGATGACTCTTTCTCTCTGGTTGACTCCTTGTCCTTTGAGGGTTCCTTTGACTCTTTTGTAGACTCTCTTTTGGAGGATTCCTTTGACGACACCTTCTCTTTACCAGAGTCTTTCTCCTTCTTCTCGCTGGACGATTCTTTAGATGAATCTGTAAAAAAAAAAAAAGAACAAAATGAAACCGACATTGTTTGTAAAAATATATAGAATATAACAAGATATTATGATATAGCTACACGTTGTTGCAATACCTAGTGAGTTTTACCTAGGCATTTATCCTCATGAGAAAGTTGATCTAAAAGGTAGCATCATGTACCATATCTGGGCCAAAATGTAAAGCAGAATCACATGGATTGTTCACAGATAAGACAAATCATAGTGCACTGGAACACATCTAGTACAAATCCATCTGATATTGAATATTTTTGTGTAATACATATATTTAATGCATATTACAATATCACATGTGAGTGAGTGAAGTGACATGTGGCCAAGTATGGTGACCCATACTCGGAATTAGTGCTCTGCATTTATCTCATCCAAAGTGCGCACACACAGCAGTGAACACACACACACACCGTGAACACACACCCGGAGCAGTGGGCAGCCATTTATGCAGTTGGGGGTTCGGTGCCTTGCTCAAGGGCGCTGTACATTCACTCCCCCCACCTACAATCCCTGCCGGTACAAGACTCGAACCCACAACCTTTGGGTTACGAGTCCAACTCTCTGACCATTAGGCCACGACTTCACATTATTAGCTTATCAATGCTAAAGGCAAAAAGAGTGCCAAATAGGACTGGCACTGATTGCAAATTAGGTAATAGTAGTAGCAGAAGTCCCTTGAGAAAAATAAGTGCATGTTAGCATACTTGCTATGGACATAATATACTTGATATTCTTAATATACTAAAGTCCATACTGAATGTAATGTGTTTTCAGACAGTTGATTGCATGTTAATTAAAATTAGTTGAACTCAAAAGTGGTTTTGGACCCATTTAAGGAGGACTTCATTACATCTTTAAATATCATTTCTTAATTCTGCTTCTGAAATATGGTTAAAGTATACTGTTGAATGTGCTGACAAGCATTAAGGGTATGGTAAACTACAAATTAATTTGAATATCTGTTTGAAACTGTTATACATTTAAGCTGTATTTAACCGTCTTGTGCTCTTTGGTCACTTTTGACCAAAACATTTTCTGTTCACAGTTTCATCGGAATGGTACGAAAGTTGGTGACAGTTATGGCATTTGGAATGTGAACACACAAAAAAATTGAGGGCATGATTCGAGGAGGCTAAGTGGTCATAAAACAAAGTCACACTTGTGGTCTTCGGTCGAAAATGACTGACCATAGGAAATGAATGGGAAATCGACAATTTTTGTGTGTACAATCTACAAATCTGCCACAATGCAGAAAAAAAGTGCACAGCAATGACAGGGTGAAACTCTAAAACATCAAGAGTGCAAAACCAACACATCCACTCACACACACAAGCGTACACACACACTTATACACACACACCTATGAACTGGTGTGATTGTAATACGGCAAATATGTAAAATAAAAGCAATAATTCAATTACAATCAGAGGCGGACTTAACCATTAGGCAAAGGTAGGCAACCGCCTTGGGCCCCCAAAAGCCAAGGGCCCCCTAAAAT